>NC_061100.1:70025483-70075483 GCF_015104395.2 Macrobrachium nipponense
TATATATATATATACGTATATATATATAATTCCGTTCTAGGATAATATCTTATTCCAAAATAAAATCAGCCACTTCCTATTTCATTTAGGTAAAAAAAAAATAATTGTTAAATTTTGACTTTTTTTGTTGCCAAAAAATTTTATCCTTTATTTCTTTTTTCAGATTTGGATCTCTATGCGTCCGACACTTTTTCTGGCATTCACAAGTTGTACATAATAGTATTAGGAAGGATTCTCTCAATTTTTTTTGTCTATAGTTTATTCTGTATTTAAAAAAATATTTTTGTTAATTATTTTTTTGAATACTTATTTTTTAAGACATCTATGATAAGTATTTAATTTGAAGATGGGTATTATTTATCTCTTCAGTATTGTTCTGTAATACTTGAATTGGTTTTTGTAAATTAAAATAACAGCAAAAATGAAGTAAGTGATTTTTGGCAATTTTTTTTTGATACTCAGGTCGAGCTCGACCTGCACGCACCTTTAACTGGGTAGCAATATAGCGAAACCTATCCATGGTTAAAAGCCTTATTATTTCCCTTGTTGTAACTCACTAATTTTCTACCTAAATTAAATACAGTCACTGGTTGTCAATAAGTGAAACACTTTTATAAAAAATTTAATTATAAAAAGATTTATTTTGAAACTCAAAATTTATAAGTGAAGTTCAAAATCTTAAGGAAATTTACTATTACTTGAAAAAGCACAAAGTTTAATTGATTCCATAATTAATTATCAAACAAAATTAAATAAAAATTTATTTATCAAGAAAATTAATTAATTAAGAAATTAAATTTTTTAATCAAAATTCAAACTGTTACGCAATAAACATTTAAAAGGAAAGCAAAATAGATAATTCAAAGACAAATAAAGCTTTTTGTTACAACTCACATCAAAGAACACTAGTTAACTCAGATTTGAATGCCCATAATATGAAATATTTCTGCGTCATCGTACTTTATCTGTGATGACGGTTCAGATATTTGGCTGTCGTGAGATAACTATTTTTTGACTGGTAACCAGATATTTGGGTGCTTTGATACTATATATATATGTATACACACACACACACACACACACACACACACACACACATATATATATATATATATATATATATATATATATATATATATATATATATATGATAGATATAGATATGATAGATATAGATATAGATATGATATAGATATGATATAGATGTAATATAGATCTAGATATAGCCTAGATATCGATATATTATATATATAATATATATATTATATATATATCTATATATATATATAATCTATATATAAATCTCTATATCTATATCTATATCTATATCTATATCTGATATCTAATATCTTATCTATATCTATATCTATATCTATATCTATATCTCTACTCTATAATATATTGATATATATATATATATATAGATAATATATAGATCTAGCATATAGATATAGATATAGATATAGATATAGAATATAGATATAGATATATATATAGCTATATATATATATTGTAAAAAAATATATATATATATAGTATAAATATCTATATCTATACTATATCTATATCTATATCTATATCTATATCTATCTCTAGATCTATATCTATATTATATCCATATCTATATCTATCTCCTAGATCGATATCTATAAATGCGATATTGATATATTATATATAAAAATATAGATTATTATTATAATTATAATATCTATAATAGATTTATATATATAAATATAAGAATGTTATATATAATATATATATATATATATATATATATAGAATATATAATATATATATACTATATTATATATGTATATATGTATTAAACCATAACAATAATACATACAAATACGTTATATATAGAGATATTAAGATATATTATATATATATTATATATATATATATTATATGATATATTTATCTATATATTATTAATATCTTATTCTATATCTATATCTATATCATTCTATAATTCTATATCTATATCTATATCTATATCTATATCTATATCTATATCTATATCTATATATATCGTATATATATATCTATATATGTATATATAGATTAGATATAGATATAGCTAATGATATAGATATAGATATAGATATAGATATAGATATATACTATAGAGATGAGTATATAGTATATATATTATATATATAAATCTCTATCTCTATATCTATATCTATATCTATATCTATATCTAATCTAGTTCTATATCTATATCTATTCTATATATATATAATGTATATATATATAATATATATATATATATATATATATATATATATAGTATAAATTGTATATATATATATTATAATATTATATATATATATATCTATATCTATATAATATATACATATATATATATTATAATATTATTATAATATTATATATACATCATATATACGTATATATATATATATATATATATATATATATAGATATTATATAATATTAATATATAATATATATATTCGTTATATATATATATATATATATATATATATATATAATTGTTGAAGCACCCAAGCAGTGGAAAGCAGGAGCTAGAGGCAGTGAAGCTGAAGGAACCGAGCTGAGAACAGAAGCGATGTGGGGTACAGAACTTCACTGTTGTGGGTTAGAAGATTCAAGATAAGCTCAATCTTCGATTATTAGTCATATACTTAACTTGTATTTTTTTCATGTATATTCTATTAGTGTGTGTTAATGAAGTAAGCCTCATAAGACTCTAACAACTAACAAAAAACGAAGTAAGAAACGAAAGCAAGTGCAAGGAATTATAAAAATACTTCAAAGAAGAAGGAGCAACAAACATTACAAAGATAATATTAATCAATTTCTTTACATTGATAGCGGGAGCAATAAATAAATATATAAAATAAATCAAAATTGATAAAAAACGCCTTACATTGGTGCCTGCTAAATGGGATCCGAGAAAGACATAAATAGTGCAGTGTGCAGAAATAAAAACTACACATAACAGAATTTCATAACGACGGCAATACCTAATCGACAAGCAGAACTCGTGAATTTCATAACAAAAGGTGAAGTGAATCAACATTGACGTAAACATTTCCGCTATTAATGTCAACGGCCGCAGCAGAACGAATTGAAATAGTAATCATAAACATTACCCTATAGAACGAATGAACGAAGAAAGCATATCAGTCACCGTGAACCAGTAAAATACAGCAGCTGCAGCGACGCTGTGTCTATGACTATCGACACACCCAAAGAGATTTCATACACAATCTGTAAAAACGGATGAGTGCATTTCATATGTACGACAAAATATTCCCATTAAAAATCAACATTGCTAGTTGACTTTAAGAAGAATCTGATGGCCGACGGTGTGTTTACAGAGAACTACAGTAGAGGTCGAGAAAAGAAAAGTGAAACATTAAAACCGAACCACAACAGAAATACGTAAGTCGTGATTGAAAAGTTATTTTGATTATTCTCTCTGTGAAAGTGTATGAAATTTATTTTTTTACTTCTCTCTCTTATAAGGTAGAAATTGTTTTATATATTCTCTCTCGAAAATTTTTATTTATAGATGTGTGATGGATAGGAATCTCCAATAATATAACATTATGTTGATGATATTTTTTTCTGAATACTGTTGTGTGTTTATAAACAAATCTCTTTGATGATTTTTGAATAGTGTTGTGCATTTGTGTTTACATTTTCTTTATGATTTTTAGAATACTGTTGCACTATGCCGAATTCTTTTAACGGATTGCTGAATACTATTAGAAATAGATCATACAATCTAAGACCAATACCAGACGCAGCCGACTTCCAATACCGAATTCACAAATAACATTAACTGAAGAAAATACTAATGCTACTAACACAATAATAATAATAATAAGAATAATAATAATAATAATAATATAAGTAATAATAATAATAATAATAATAATAATAATAATATAAAAATAATATGGTAAGAGCATCAAGGATATAGATACCCTAATCCAGACTGTAAGGATTGTATCTGGGGACATCAGGATGGAGTTTGGAATAGAAAAATGCGCCTTAGTCAACATACAAAAAGGCAAAGTAACGAGAACTGAAGGGATAAAGCTACCAGATGGGAGCAACATCAAACACATAGATGAGACAGGATACAAATACCTGGGAATAATGGAAGGAGGGGATATAAAACATCAAGAGATGAAAGACACGAATCAGGAAAGAATATATGCAGAGACTCAAGGTGATACTCAAGTCAAAACTCAACGCCGGAAATATGATAAAGCCATAAACACATGGGCAGTGCCAGTAATCAGATACAGCGCAGGAATAGTGGAATGGACGAAGGCAGAACTCCGCAGCATAGATCAGAACCAGGAAACATATGACAATACACAAAGCACTACACCCAAGAGCAAATACGGACAGACTATACATAACACGAAAGGAAGGAGGGAGAGGACTACTAAGTATAGAGGACTGCGTCAACATCGAAATAGAGCACTGGGGCAATATCTGAAAACCAGTGAAGACGAGTGGCTAAAGAGTGCATGGGAAGAAGGACTAATAAAAGTAGACGAAGACCCAGAAATATACAGAGACAGGAGAAAGACAGACAGAACAGAGGACTGGCACAACAAACCAATGCACGGACAATACGTGAGACAGACTAAAGAACTAGCCAGCGATGACAATTGGCAATGGCTACAGAGGGGAGAGCTAAAGAAGGAAACTGAAGGAATGATAACAGCGGCACAAGATCAGGCCCTAAGAACCAGATATGTTCAAAGAACGATAGACGGAAATAACATCTCTCCCATATGTAGGAAGTGCAATACGAAAAATGAAACCATAAACCACATAGCAAGTGAATGCCCGGCACTTGCACAGAACCAGTACAAAAGAGGCATGATTCAGTGGCAAAAGCCCTCCACTGGAGCCTGTGCAAGAAACATCAGCTACCTTGCAGTAATAAGTGATACGAGCACCAACCTGAAGGAGTGATAGAAAACGATCAGGCAAAGATCCTCTGGGACTATGGCATCAGAACGGATAGGGTGATACGTGCAAACAGACCAGACGTGACGTTGATTGACAAAGTCAAGAAGAAAGTATCACTCATTGATGTAGCAATACCATGGGACACCAGAGTTGAAGAGAAAGAGAGGGAAAAAATGGATAAGTATCAAGATCTGAAAATAGAAATAAGAAGGATATTGGATATGCCAGTGGAAATCGTACCCATTATCATAGGAGCACTAGGCACGATCCCAAGATCCCTGAAAAGGAATCTAGAAAAACTAGAGGCTGAAGTAGCTCCAGGACTCATGCAGAAGAGTGTGATCCTAGAAACGGCACACATAGTGAGAAAAGTGATGGATTCCTAAGGAGGCAGGATGCAACCCGGAACCCCACACTATAAATACCACCCAGTCGAATTGGAGGACTGTGATAGAGCAAAAAAAAAAAAAAAAAAAAAAAAATAATAATAATAATAGCGCAAGCAGCAGTCATTACGTAAACCACCCGTTTCTGTGGACTATTGGTTAATTCAAATCCTGACAAAATTAGACTAGAATCATATTCTGCGAACCAATGGCTAGTTGATGTAGACAGTCGCGTATCCACAGGGGGAATAACAAATGAAAGAGCTAAAATTAACGGAACCTTCCTTCTCATTAGTTCAGAAAGAGGTTATGCACATAGAACTCCTAATTCAGTGAGATTCAGTAAAAAAATTTGTTTATTAATATGGGTACCAGTTAGTCAGCTTGATGCATTATGTATAACATTAACAAATTCCTTACACAAAGTTTTGATGAGGAACCAGTAGCCAACCTTCATACAGATATCAAAGAATCGATACATAGAGTAACAGAAGATTTGAAGAAAACTAGTATCACTATACGAAATAAAGATGAATTCAGTGATGACGAAAATGATTTAGTTAGCTTAGGGCTTGCGTTGAGTTATTTAGAACAATGTATAATGCACTTTGTGATAAAGAAAAGAAGGCTTTCAAGAAAGTTAAGATTGGTCCAAAGATTGATAGCTTCATCTGTGATGAAGGCTCAGGTACTTGGCTGTCATTGGGTAAATATTTTTTGATTGGCAAGATTTAATTGGTCCCTAGAGACCCAAGAAAATAGATCACAAATTTCACTCTGGTTTATGTTTTATACTGGTGGTGTTAGGGATATATTTCGATAGGAGAGTTACCATATTGATGTTTTTTTTTTCAATGTTCAGGAAATTTTAGTTGTTTCTTCCATCCATGATAACTGAATCCACTCTGACTAAGGCGCAGTGGAGTACTTTAGCAGTAGCATATGGTGGCCATGTATCTAGTGGTATAGTGAAGGCGCAAATAAGATATATGGCTTTGAAAGCATTGATAGACCCTGGTAAAATAACTAATGAAGATGAGGTAGAATTAGCTCAAGAGTTGTTGAATGTAGCACAGGCTGATTTTTAAATGAACAAGAAGAAAAAAAAAGAGAAAAATGATAGAGTTAGAGATTAGATGCATAGAAGTAGAAGAAAGTTTGATTAAGCTAAAAAAGCAAGCTGAAAGAGGGAGAATGCAGGCTGAAAGAAAAAGAGAAGACAGTATGAAACGAGAAAGAAGAGAAAGAGGAGAAGAAAAAACAGATGAAGAAGAAATAGAAAGAGTACAAGAGGAAAGAGAAATAGCAAGATATGAATGGGAGATGGAATTGATAAAAGCTAGATCCCCATTACCTTCAACACTGTCTAACCCTATCCAAGGTAATCAAGACCCTGTATTTCATGTAGTAAGTGTGAAGAAGTTAATCCCTAAATTTACTGAAGGAGCTCCAGATGAGTTCTTTGACCACTTTGAAAAAGTGGCTTTAGATATGGGATTTGGGATAGCCAGAAGATAAATGGTGAGTTTTGTTACAAAGTGTCCTGATTGGTAAAGGAAGGAGTGCTTATTTAGCCTTTACAGCTGATCAGTGTAAAGACCACAAGGTATTCAAACATAATGTGCTACAAGTCTACCAGATGACCCCAGAGAATTACAATAAAAGATTCAGAACGTAAGAAAAAATAATAAGGTAAATTTCTTGGATTTTGCTTATAAAGTAAGAAGATGTTTTAAACGATAGCTGGAGGCTGCCAAAGGTAAAATAATGGAAGAGTTGGAGGAATTAGTTGTTCTTGAACAATATCTTAGGGGAATTCCTGAACATATAAGAACCTATTTAAGGGAGAGAGGCTGTGAAACTTGACAAAGCTACTACACTGAGTGAAGTTTATATCATTATCAGTAGCAAAAGGAACTACAATGTCAAGTACAAGAATCAACAACACAGGTTTTTAGTCTCATCCAAATTTCAGGAACAAATTTAATAACTGGAATCCTACAATTGATAATACCAAGACAACACAAGGTAATATCCCTCAGCAATCTAATGTGAAATCCCCCATCCAATTTTTAAAGACAGTTACAAAAGCCTAATAATGTCAGCTTCAAGGGTGGAAGAGCAGGACACTTCTGCTGGGAGTCGAAGCCAGTTGGTCAAGTAGTGACAGGTGACCAGGTGAAACAAACTACAAAGAGCAGTGTGGGAAAGAATCAGACTTCAGAGAAAGCTGAAACTAAACAAGGTGAATGTTTAGCAACCAGTGGAAATGTAACCTCAAGCAGTGAGTGGCTGAGCTGTTTGGAGGCTTTTAAGCCATATATCTATGACGGTACGCTATCAACTCAAGGAGGGAGTGTGCAGGTGCCATTCAAGATATTATTTGATACAGGGAGTAACCACAGTGTGGTAGTACATGATACTCACCCTCAGTTGGAGAAGAATTTCACAGGAGATTCAGCCATTTTGAAGGGTATAGGAGGAGAAGAGGCAACTCCTATATGCTGCTTACACCTGTCGTGTATTTTGGTGACAGTGAATGTTGATTTTGCTGCAAAGAACTAACTACCTGTGGAAGGTATACATGTTCTGTTGGGTAATGAAGTTGGTGGTATACCATTTGTTCCTTGTCCTATAGTGACAGATAAACCATTGAGGATTAGTCCTACAGTAGATTTAGAGAAGAATAACCCCCACCTGTTTCCTAGTTGTGTAACTACCAAGAGTGTAAAGAGGACTACACCTGTAAGTGAAGAGACTGTGGTTTTACACACCCAAGAAGGATCGAGTGAAAGATCTTTGAGCTTAGAAGAGTTGTTCTAGGAATGTGATGTTTCCCCTAGTGCTGACAAAGAAGAGAATTCTCACAAAGAAGAAGAACCTGTTGTTCTTGAAGAGACTCCAAATAGTCAGAGTGTTCCTGAAGACAGTAGTGAAACTACAGTAGCTTAGTTAACAGATGTTGAGAGTTCAACCCTTGAAGTTGGTCAAGTGACAAGAGAGAAGCTAATGGAATTGCCTTGTTGGGCCGGGGTGCAAGTTCTTTTGCACAAGAATAGAGAGGACAGTGATCTTACCAAATCCAGTCTTCCAGATAAATTCAGTCAGCGGAGACAAAAACACACAGGAAAACTCAACAATATTTATTAACAAACAAAGCAAAAGAATAATAAAGTCAGCCTTGTGACTATACAGGACACAACTTAGTCCTTACTACTCCCTTAGGAGTTCCTAAACACTAACACTAAACCCTAGACAGAAAATAGAGAAATATACTACATAAATTAGCAAAATGGGCCCAACATCAACATAAATATAAACCAATACCTATAACTAAACAGAGAGGAAAGAAGTAAGAGACCAACAGGGGGAAAACTTAATTCTCCTACCTACAAATATAAACTAAATCTTAAATATAAAAAATATCAAACATATTAATTGATATATAATACCCACAAGAAATAACGAAAATTATAGCATCACTCGTGACAAGATATACACAAAGACTGGCATATATATATAAATATGAAGCGGCAATAAGAAATGCCAACAATCTCGAACGACTCACTATACGAGAGTAAATAAGAAAAAGAATACTCGAGAAGAGCTCCTCACACTGAATAAGATATGAATGGATGTGATAGGGATGAATGGATGCCCAAACGATTCAGGCTAAACAGTTGCCTTGCTGTAGGCCGAAATACAGAGGGAGCCGTGATCTCTTACATCCACTGAATGCCACGTATCAGACCAATACTCCGCTATCTGAAGGGCGTGCAGCTACACTGTCACCAATACCATGGGGAAGGAGTCTGTCGTGCTCCCGACCAAAAACACAAGGGAAATTCCCTACCTGGTAGCAACCGCCCTACTTGCACCTTCACGGGCCTCAATGCCCCCACCGCTGCAGCTCAGAAGGACGTCGTAGACAAACACAGTGATGTCCCTCCCACGTCCACTCTGTCGGGATCCAGCGCCGAAATCAGAGCCCGCAGGAAAGTACACACAGTAAGGGGGAAAGTCACCGCAGATGGCAGAAATGCCCATGCGCCTTCAATACTGACGACGTCGAATCCTTCGAAGGGCGATTAAGAAAAAATATGCCAGCTGCACAACCATGCGGGGAGAATAGCGAGCCCGAACTGTTGTCGGGAAAAAGTGGCGCCCCCCCCCCCCCCCCCCCCCCCCCCCCCCCCCCCCATCCCCCCAATATCCTCACTGGTGTCCTTTTCACCAACCACTCAAAAGATAAACAAAACAAAAAAACTAGCATTAATAAGATGCTCACAAACATTTAACAAGCGGGGAGGAGGTTTAACAAGCAGTTCGCTTGACGCTCAGCCGAGACCAAAGTAAAGCTTAAAACTAAAACCTTAAAAACTAATTTCCTTACGCTAATTTTATATACAACAAAATATAACAAAAAGCAGTAACAAGGCTGAGATAAAGATAAAGATAAAGCAAAAGTAATGCCAATTACGTTAATACATGATACCTTCCTCCCCGAAGAAAAAAAAAAAATTTCAGCAAAAATATTTTTTTTTTTACAACTGTGGTATAAACAAACCTGTAAGGAAAGAACAATAAAGACAACCAATAACAGGCAAACATACAATAATAGAACAATAAACCTGAAACCAAATTGTGTTAAAATCAATAATAGAATATACCACGAGAGAATACAAACCAAACGCTTTATATAGCTTACCATTATTTTAAAGCTCAATGATAATACCATACTCTGAACCCAAAGTCAAAGCATGGCAAAAGACAGACATAACATAATACCAATAATTTAAACAGGATCATAACAGACAAATCCTCAAATCCAAGGAAACCATCTTACCTAGCTTAACCTAAATAAACTTAGACACACACAGGCATACACCTTAACCTACAGCACACCAACAATATAGTTCAAAGAGTCATATAAATAAATCAAATCAAAATTCTTAGTATACCGGGGACAAATCAATCATTTGTGAGGAATCATGAACCATTATAACATACAAGAGTGTACACCACTCATAGAAACCTTACAGAAACTTACTAAATCTACAAAACAACTCTTGAAATATTACTTAAAACTATACTACATTCAAAAGTAATTTTTTCCATACAACCCAATTGGAGAAACGAGCAGGGCAGCGTACGAGAAGGATCAGGCAAGCACACTAAGTCCTAGAAAGGGCGTCAGGAATTTTATTGTCTGTCCCTTTTACGTGTTTAATAATTAGGTTGAATTCCTGCAGAAATAGGGCCCAACGCAAAATCCTCTGGTTGGCTCCCTTCATCCGCTCGATAAAAACCAAAGGATTGTGGTCTGTCCAAATCTCAACCGGAAAAGAAAAATTCGTCACATAAGGTTTGAAATGGTTAAGAGCGCGGACTAAAGAAAGAGCTTCCTTTTCAATGGTGGAGTAACGCCTTTCCGCCGCCAGAAGCTTCTTACTATAGTAAGATACAGGATGAACACCGTCCTCCTTCCGTTGGAAAAGGACCCCTCCAATCCCGACATCACTGGCATCTACCCGATAATAAAAGGTTTCTGAAATCTGGGGAAGTCAAATAGGGTTAGTAATTAGCACAGATTTAAGTTTATTCAAAGATTCTTCACACCGATCAGACCACAAGAACCTTTTCCCTTTTTCTAATAAAGTAGTAAGAGGTTGAGCAAGATCTGAGTAATTACGCACGAAACGGCGGTAATAACCCGTCATGCCCAGCACCCTTCTTACCTCTCTAACATTACTTGGCCTTTTCAAATTAATAATAGCCTCGAGGTTAGCTTGTTTCAGAGCCACCTGACCCAAACCAACCTCGTGACCGAAATAACAAACCTTGGCCTGGCCCAATTCACACTTAGCCAAATTAACAACTAGTCCTGCAGACCTAAGAGCTTCAAAAACCTTACGTAACCTTACCATGTGGGTATCCCAGTCATTACTATATACCACCAAGTCATCGATATAAATTTCCGTTCCTTCCAAACCACAAATTACCCTATTCATGAGCCTCTGAAAAGTACAAGCTGCATTTTTCATTCCAAATGGCATAACCTTACACTCGTATAGGCCAAATGGAATGACAAATGCTGATATCTCACAAGCTCGATCGGATAATGGAACCTGCCAATAACCTTTCAAAAGATCCAGCTTAGTAATAAATTTGGCAGAACCAATCCGATCCAAACAATCATCAATACGAGGGAGTGGAAACGAATCATTTTTAGTATTTTTGTTCACTTTGCGGTAGTCCACGCACATGCGGAACTTACCGTCTGCTTTTTTTACTAATACGATAGGAGAACTCCAGGGACTCACAGATGGTTGAATAAGGTCATGCTTCAACATGTACTCTATCTCCTTACTGACCAAATCCAATTTTACTGGATTCAGCCGGTAAGGACTTTGCTTCACAGGGGAAGCACCACCTACATCAACGTCATGATTTAAAATATTTGTTCTACCTGGAGCATCCTGAAAAAGATCTGAAAAGGAATAAATTAAGTTAAGCACATCCTTCCGTTTGTCAACATCTAAATGATCTAAACTACTTTGCAACATTTCCAAATTTTGCATATTTTCACCCAATGCATCTGAAGGAACCTGACACCCTAACTCATCTGAGTCCTCTGGAAGCACATCCACTACCACAGACACAGGCTTGTACACGATCGCTAATGGATCACCTTGCTTACCATGATAAGGTTTCAGCCTGTTAATGTGAAATACTCTACACTTACGGCTTGAACCGGGGGCCTCAATTTCATAGTTAAACTCTGACAGTTTCCTCAGAACCTTCCAAGGGCCCTTATATCTTGGTTCTAGAAAACTATCTGGGTCCATACTCAACACCAGCACTAGCTCCCCAGGTTCAAATGAACGTACCTTTACCTTTTTGTCAAAATTACCTTTCATTACTGACTGTGACCGTTCCAAATTTTCCCTGGCAAATTTCCAAGCACTAATCATTTTACCCTTCAAGTCTTCCACAAACCTTCCAACTTTTATTTCACCCTTCCGGTTCGATTTGAGCATTTCAAAAACAATCTCCAATGGACCGCGAACCTTTTGCCCAAATACCAACTCAAAAGGAGCTACTCCAGTAGAAGAATTAGGGTGGCTCCTGATAGCAAAGAAGGCAAAAGGGAGGGCTTTGTCCCAATCACTACCATTATCATAACAATGTTTCTTCAGGACAGACTTGAGGGTTTGGTGGAATTTTTCCACCACACCTTAACTTTCTGGGTGATAAGGTACACTGGTAATGTGCTGAATGGCCAGTTCAGCACACTTACCCCTAAATACCTTACTCGTGAAATTCGTCCCGCAGTCAGTCTGAATTACACGAGGGAGACCATACCTGGAAAAGAAATCAATAAGATTTTCAAAAACAACTTTGGAAGCAATACGCCTCATAGGTATAGCTTCAGGAAAACGAGAGGCTCTATCCATGATAGTTAATAAATATACGAAACCTGTTTTAGTCTTAGGTAAGGGACCTATAACATCAATTACTAACTCAGAAAATGGTTCACCTATGGCAGGTATGGGATGCAACGGGGCTTTAGGGATCCCCTGATTAGGTTTACCCATAACCTGACAAGTTTCACATTCTCTGATAAACTGCTTCACACTCAATTTAATTCCAGGCCACCAAAAATACCTAAGCAAGCTGTGGAAAGTTTTTAACACACCCAAATGACCTGAAAAAAAATTGGTATGAGCTAATTCCAAAATAGAATTTCTGAATTGAGAAGGTACCACAATCTGTTCCACTCTACCAGTTTTATTCAAATTATCAGATGCGGGACGACTAAACCTATATAATAAGCCCCTTACAACTCCAAACCTAGGTTTAGTCAGATCCTCAACATCGCCCAAATCAAAATCAAACTCATCTTTTTGAGCTTTAATAAAAGCAGCTCTGTTCCAATCAAGTTTCATATCATTAACTACAGTATCATTACCACTACTCTCTACTGACCCGGGCCTTACTACATCTAACTCTACACTACTTAACATTAAGTCATCATCATTATCCACATCAAGTAAACTAACAGCTTTTGCTGCAGACCGAGTAATTATAGCCACGGGACTAGCATTTACAGATAATAAAGGGAAAATCTCCCGTCCTTCACTATCCAGCATATCATTTCCCAGGATACCATCAATACCCGGGATAGGTAGACTATCCACCACAGCCAACTCAGTGATGCGATCATACACTGGAAAAGACATGCGGACATTAACCAAAGGAGCCGACACAATTGAGTCTGGGAAACCTCCCAATAATACAAAATTTCCAGTATATTTCTCAGAACCATTCAGTGCCCTCTTCATGACCAACGACCGGGCAGAACCGGTGTCCCTAAAAAACTTCACCTGGACAACACAAGAGTCAAAAATCAATTTTCCAGGCCATACATATTTGTCATACTTAAGTCACAATTGAGGATTAGGAGCATCAGACTTACTACTATTTCCTAAACTACCACTATCTACTACAGATCTGTCTACAGAACTACTACTTCTAACATTTGACCTATCATTAACTAATGCTACAGGACTTTGATTATTACGCTCTAGGTACTGCCTACGAGCATTACACTGGCTTTGGAAATGCCCTGGCTTATTACACCAGAAACATGTTCCTCTACGGCCTGATCCTCTGTTTCCATTATTATTGATTCTGTTATTTCCCCCATTTGGGAAGTCTCTATTAACAAAAACCCTAGGGGGAGGAGGACCTCCTTGGACTCTACCCATATCCCTACCACCTGAAAAGGAATTAGTAACATTAATATTCTTAGAGTTATTGGGAGTCACAAGGGGGTTCAACTCTCCTACCACCACTATGGGAGCGAGATGAGGGGTTATTCAAGACCTTATAATTAAAATTGCCACTACCTGAACGGTGAGTTAACACAAACTCATCCGCTAATTGAGCGGCACTACTCACTTTCATGGCCTTTACCTCCTCAAGGTGGACCCTTAACTCCCTGCTGCAGGCCTTCTTAAACTCCTCAAGGAGCATCAGTTCGCGTAACGCAGCGAAAGTCACTACCTGACGACTTTTCAGCCAGTCGTCGAACTGTTCCTCCTTGACACGTGCAAATTCTACGAAGGACTGTGCAGGGTGTTTCATATAGTTCCGAAATCTGAGGCAGTAGGCCTCAGGGACCAGGTCATATGCTTTCAAAATCAAGCTTTTCACTTTTTGGTAGTCCCGGGCTACTCCCTCCTCCAAGGCATTGTATACCCGAATTGCCTTGCCCACTAACCTACATTGGATTAGAACCGTCCACATCTCTGTGGGCCAGGACAATCGGGTGGCCACATGCTCAAATGCCTTGAAGAACTCAGGGACATTTTGTTCATCAAATACAGGCACTAATTTAAGTGCCGCACCTAGATTGAACCTATCCTGAAAATTTACTTTAGGGGAACTGGCCATATTGGTCCCCTGTAACCTTGCCATCTGCAAATTAAGGTTAGCCATCTCCAACTCATGTCGCCTTGCCCGCTCGTTCTCCTCAAATTCAATCTTCCTTAACTCAATTCTTTTACATATTAACCTGTATTCCACCTCCTCCTTGGAGTCACCCAAAGCATTAACAGGGGCCAGGGGTTCAACTGGCACCAAATTAGAGGGGGGCAAGAATGGATTATTTGATACATTTTTAATTAAATTTGCAGGACCCTTATAAATGGTACCTGTACGAGGAGGATCCTCGAACAGGGTTAGGCCAGCTCTCACACTCACACTATCCTCTTCCAAATCATTTATACTACCTTCACCAATACTACCCATATCACTCTCCCTATCACTAACTAAATGCTCAGCCTCTGCCAAGTCCTGGTTGACCTTATCCCTAACCGCCACCAATATTTCCTTCTTAGTGTTCCCTGACTTCAGTGGAACACCCAACCACTTAGCACACTCAATTAAATGCTTTTTGTTCAACACTGGTAAGTGCTTAAGGCAATCAGCCGACCCCAAAAACTCAGCTGGGTCAAAAATAAACTCTTCCATTTTAACACCAATAATTCAGGGGGGAAGGCAACACTATCAAAACAGTAACAAATACTGAAGCGTCCACCTGAGTGTCGCTCCACTGACCAAAATACCAGATACCCCGAGCTCTCTATCCTGTCACGGTCGCCAAATATGTTACGACCCTTGTTGGGCCGGGGTGCAAGTTCTTTTGCACAAGAATAGAGAGGACAGTGATCTTACCAAGTATCCAGATAAATTCAGTCAGCGGAGACAAAAACACACAGAAAACTCAACCAATATTTATTAACAAACAAAGCAAAAGAATAATAAAGTCAGCCTTGTGACTATACAGGACAGCAACTTAGTCCTTACTACTCCCTTAGGAGTTTCCTAAACACTACACTAAACCCTAGACAGAAAATAGAGAAATATACTACATAAATTAGCAAAATGGGCCCAACATCAACATAAATATAAACCAATACCTATAACTAAACAGAGAGGAAAGAAATAACGAAAATTATAGCATCACTCGTGACAAGATATACACAAAGACTGGCATATATATATAAATATGAAGCGGCAATAAGAAATGCCAACAATCTCGAACGACTCACTATACGAGAGTAAATAAGAAAAAGAATACTCGAGAAGAGCTCCTCACACTGAATAAGGGATGAATGGATGTGATAAGGGATGAATGGATGCCCAAACGATTCAGGCTAAACAGTTGCCTTGCTGTAGGCCGAAATACAGAGGGAGCCGTGATCTCTTACATCCACTGAATGCCACGTATCAGACCAATACTCCGCTATCTGAAGGGCGTGCAGCTACACAGGTCACCAATACCATGGGGAAGGAGTCTGTCGTGCTCCCGACCAAAAACACAAGGGAAATTCCCTACCTGGTAGCAACCGCCCTACTTGCACCTTCACGGGCCTCAATGCCCCCACCGCTGCAGCTCAGAAGGACGTCGTAGACAAACACAGTGATGTCCCTCCCACGTCCACTCTGTCGGGATCCAGCGCCGAAATCAGAGCCCGCAGGAAAGTACACACAGTAAGGGGGAAAGTCACCGCAGATGGCAGAAATGCCCATGCGCCTTCAATACTGACGACGTCGAATCCTTCGAAGGGCGATTAAGAAAAAATATGCCAGCTGCACAACCATGCGGGGAGAATAGCGAGCCCGAACTGTTGTCGGGAAAAAGTGGCGCCCCTCCAATATCCTCACTGGTGTCCTTTTCACCAACCACTCAAAAGATAAACAAAACAAAAAAAACTAGCATTAATAAGATGCTCACAAACATTTAACAAGCGGGGAGGAGGTTTAACAAGCAGTTCGCTTGACGCTCAGCCGAGACCAAAGTAAAGCTTAAAACTAAAACCTTAAAAACTAATTTCCTTACGCTAATTTTATATACAACAAAATATAACAAAAAGCAGTAACAAGGCTGAGATAAAGATAAAGATAAAGCAAAAGCAATGCCAATTACGTTAATACATGATAGTAGCTTAGTTAACAGATGTTGAGAGTTCAACCCTTGAAGTTGGTCAAGTGACAAGAGAGAAGCTAATGGAATTGCAGAAGAAGAATACACTGTTAGCTGATTTGTTCTTCAGAGTTGTTGAACAAGAATAGATGCAAGAAACTCCTACCTGTTATTATCTGAAGGAAGGTTTGCTGATGAGGAAGCATATACCTGCAGATATACCAGGAGATGCTGAATGGAGCGAATGTCATTAAATTCTGATTCCATATCCACTGCAGAAGCAAGTGGGAATCAGGAAGACTGTGGAGAAGATCATGAAGTATTTTTTTCTGGCCTGGGCATCACAGAGATGTTAGCAGGTTCTGTCGAGGGTGTCACACCTTCCAGAAAGCTGGAAAACCAAATGAAACCATTCAGAAAGGCCCCCTACAACCTATAGAAGAAGAGAACCTTTTAACAAGGGGATTATAGATGTGGTTGGACAGCTTCCAAAGACAAAAAAGGGAAACGAGTATTTGTTAACATTGATGTGTCCTGTAACTAGGTATCCTGATCTGATCCCTGTTATTTGCCAAGATAGTTGCTGAGGAACTAGTGGAGCTTTTCACAAATTTTGGAATACCTGAAATTGTATGAATTTTACTTACAAGTCGTTTCAGGATGTGATAAATTCATTAGGAGTGAAACACCACAAGACATTGAAAAGTATGCTGACAATGTACTGTTCTGAGTCAGGAAGAAAATGGGATGTTGGTTTACCCTTCATGTTGTTTTGAAGTTAGGGTTGCTTCTCAAGATAGCATGGAATGTTCAGCTAATGAGATGATTTCTGTTAGAGAAGTAAGAGGAGTGTTGAGGATTATTGCAGAAAATTGGGAAGAAAAACGAGAAGAAATCCAAGGAAAATTTGTGAAGAACTTGAGGAAAAGGTCAAAAGAGATTAGAAAATTCTCTTTGAAAATTTCCCCTTACCAACAAATTTCAAGGTCCTTAAAAAATAATAGAGAAGTTAAGTGGTAGAACTTATGTGACTGAAAAACCAGAAAGAAGGAAGCGACAAAGGAAGATTCATGTGAACCTCTTGAAACCTTACTTATCAAAAACTAAAATTGAGACGTTGTCAATAACACAGACAACTTTATCTACAGAAGCCGACGATGGCTATTAATTGGGAGCTGAAAGCAAGATGAATAATTCTTTGGTTTTGGAAAATTCAGAGGATAAATTAAAACATCTGAGTATTGAGGAAGGTGGTGAATTGAGTGAAATGGTGAGAAGCTTCACAGAAATATTTACAAATGTACCTAGGTGTACTGATCTGACCAATCACGAGTTCAAGATCCGAGAAGATGGAAAACCATTTAAGAAGAGGATTTATCACTTATCACCTAATCATTGAGCTGTTTTGAAGAAAAAAGTTAAATATTTGTTGCACAATGGATTACCAGAACCCAGTTCAGGTCACTACAGTTCTCCATGTGAGTTAGTGAAGAAACCAGATGGACCATTTAGGATGTGCACTGATTATAGGAAACTGAATTCCATCAGTGTGGCTGACAATTATTCTTTGTCCATTATAGATCAGTTACTTGATAATATGGGGCAAGCCAAGTTTGCTTCCAAGATAGACTTATTGAAAGTCTATTGCCAAATTCCCTTAGATGAGAATGCAAAGTAGCTGCCCACATTTATTACTCCTTTTGAACTGTATCAGTATATTGTTCTGCCGTTTGGTCTGATGAATGTACCTGCATCATTCCAACAAGTGATGGATCAACGACTAGGATCTATAGATGGAGTGGGTGTATACCTTGATGAAAAACATCTGAAGATTCTAAAGAAAATTTTCAAGAAGCTAAGAGAAGTCAAGCTATTGTGCAAAGTTAGAACCATTTCTGGAAAGAAGAATGTAATCATAGATTATTTATCCCGTTGTGAATTGTTGGATTCAATCCCTGGATAACTAATCAGCTGGGGGATGAATCTTATGTTGTTGCATTTGCAAAGCATAACTTCCCTACAGTAATTGTATGTAATGTTGTAAAGTGTCTGTGATATGTTAAGATTCCATATTAAAGTTAGCTTAGGTTCATATATTCAAGTAATGTATGTTCAAAATTCACA
Organism: Macrobrachium nipponense; assembly: GCF_015104395.2. Lineage (NCBI taxonomy): Eukaryota > Metazoa > Arthropoda > Malacostraca > Decapoda > Palaemonidae > Macrobrachium > Macrobrachium nipponense. The sequence continues at coordinate 70,044,474 of NC_061100.1, forward strand.
AAAGCATAATCAAAGTTAAAAGAACCATAGTAAAGATAGAGAGAAATTAGCTCTGTTTGTAAAAACAGACATATAATTCATCACTTGAAGGTACATGTGTAATAATTACATATTAAATAGAATGTATTACATCATTCTATGTGTAGCAACATGTTGTTGTGTTAATATGATGACTACTGTAGTCTAGTAGGATCTTGCAGTATTTCTAAATATTAATTAGTGAATAGATGGCATTGCCTTGACGTTGTGTTGTATCACATCTTCATTTAAATACACTTGGATCATCAGTTTAAAAGGTAAGGCCAACCGATGCCCCATTGGCAAAATACATGTTGACGTTCTCATGATAGCCTATGCCTACGTCACAGACCTAGATCCGTATACCCGTGTGTTTGTGTAACATTGCGAAATATGTCACTCAACTAATGTTCTCGCAACAGAATTGTATATCAGACTTCAACTTCCACTCTTCGCTTGAAGGCCTATCAAAACCTTCTTTTTATCTCTCCACGATGTAAGATAGAAGAATATATCTTATTTTTGTACTCTGTGTTTCAACGACTCAACCTCTACATCAGAAGGAAGCAATTGAATAAAACTTAAAGAATATCACCACTGCCAGTGAGACTGAGTCAAGAATGAAGAATATTTACCTACCGACATCTGCTTTGAAGATCAAAAGAAAAACCCAGTGTCTCGTTTGTAAATATAATACGAGAGCACTAAAATATAGTGGCAGCTAGACGAAAATAATCCCATATCTACCGAAGGCTTACAAATCCTAGTAACATATCAATGAAGGCGACGCAAGAGAATCTACAAGCAACTTCGTGTCTCAGCCAATGCTGTTGACGGCAACACGGGTATCATTCTGATCGTACCGAGATGACATCATCCACGAGTTTTGTAAGGAAATAAATGAAGCATACATTATCATATCAAGAGGCTTAAACATCGTATATTGGGCGTCTTCAACAGTGTGGAACTTCAAGAACTTCAACAGGACGTGTCTTCCGCAAAGGATCATCAACGGCCCATCGAAACAGCAAACAGTCGTTCTACTAACAAAACAACGCACGACTAAACGCACTGGGTCACACGGAAGCGCAGACGGTAGAAGCAAGGGCCATGACGTCATGAAAACACTGCAGACTTTCCATTAAATATCAGCTAAGTACAACTTTTTTATTAATTCGGTGTGTAACTTAGGCTGTTCCTCTTACGCAGGTCGAGTTCGTTGTTCCTGAGGGTGAGTTACAAGACATTCTTGATCTTACTTTCGTACAGGAAACTATCTAAATCATTGGTACTTCGTTCCTGTGGGCTTTTTATCTTTGTGTTTCTGTCAACTTTGTTTTTTTCCAGAAGTTCTCCTGAAATATTTTAATCATATTTTCTGTGCTTAATCTTATCATTTTGGGGGACACTATTAATTCTGTATGTAACACATTATATTAAATATTGAATATGTGTTTATGCAGTGGATGTGTGTATTTATACAGATATAGTGATAGGGTCGCTAGGAACCGTAGTGATAAGAAAAAACACAAAAACAAGTGGAATACCCACACACCCAATAACCTAGTGGTAACATTATTTCGGGTCAAATCAGTAATGGCCCATTTTCAAGGCCTTGGATGCAGTTTTAGCTTTGAGTTATTTGACTTATATGGTTAATTTAATCTCTATGACTCAACTTAACTTTAAACAATACAACTGGATTGCAGGGAATAACATGTCTGTAAAAGATTTAATTAGGCTAACATACTTAATATTCATAACAGTTATGTTACCAGAAGCCTTGGTACGGTGTTTTGTTGAGGAGCTATTGCCCAACTGCACAAAACTAGGCATATATAAACAAATTAAGAAACATATGTCTAAGTGTGCAGATTTAGATCCCTTGCTTGTTCAAGTTTTAGCAAAGGATGAAAGTAAACCACAGCAAGTACATATAGTTAATAATAACGCAGCAGGGATAACTTGTTTCAATAGTAAACGCACAAGTCATATGATTTAAGGTTGCCGCACACATTATATTCTAATTCATAATAGCTCAAGTCATTCTTACGTTCGATGTTTCTTACACCATCAGAAGCAAAGTAATGCTAAAATCACACAAAACGTTGCCAATGTTAACAAGAAGAATTAACATTATCATAAAAAGAAACAAGTAAACAGTAGCTCTGCTCAAAAGCAGAAACAAGCAAATCAGGCTTCAGGGAACTCAGTTCCTGGGCCGTCTAGCCAAAACAGTCAGAGTGTTCAAAGCAAAGCAAATTCCACGTAAGCGACTCCAGTGGGGAGGAGAGTGATGTTGGGTCATTCATATCAACACCTTTTGAATTAAAAAATGAATTTCATCACTTAGAAGTATTAGGTGCATCCAAGAATTTCCCTATGAATCACACGACCGTATAAACAAAAAAAAGGAATCAGAGCAGGTTCCCAAATATTTTCACACTTTATACGTTTTAATAAGTATTGGTGATTTACGCCCTACTTTACATGCCATAAATTTAGAATTTCAGCCATTTACATTGTTTTTTTATTCCGGTAGTCCGCGCAATATCATGGACTTACGGACTCACTGTTTGTTGTTTTCGAACTTCCCTATTAAGAAGTCCGGAGTGCAACTTTCCGGAATTGACAATAACGAGTTAAGTGTCGTAGGCTAACTCAGATTCAGTACAGGGTGGGTAAGCGCACGCTTACAGATACCTTTATAGTTGTAAAAAACATTGATATGTATCCAGTTGTAATTGTAGGATACCCATCTATGGGCATACAAAACATTATCTTAACTCCTGTCAAACACGGCGTGTCTATATAAGGAAAATTCTATAAATCTTCTAACACATTAAAATCCATTTTGGACAAAAAAGAGACCGTTAATCAAACAATAACTTATATAGAGGAACAAACTACTTGTCTCATAAATCTAGATATTGTTCAAGACACCCAACCGAATTCTCGCACACCTGCAATCGCAGTTTGCACGCAAATTCTTGAGACGAATGCACCCTCGAATTTCTTAGTGTGTAAAAAAAGTAAATATTGAAGTCTGCAACCATTTGAATACCAATCTAGTAATCCACAAAAATCTACATATCGTGGATATGGAGGTGTATAAATATCGCATTCTTACCGTTGCTGAAATTAATCACGCTCAACCTGTTGTCGACGAATCCCTCTTACAATCTATCCAAAGTAAAATCAATAAAGTCATTCAAGAAGAGGAGATTCAGCAGAATTTTTTTTTTATCTTTTATCTGAATATCATGATGTTTTCTCCACTAGCGAGGGATCTCTGGGGAAAACAGATGTCATTGAACACCAAATACGGTTAAAGGACAACATAAAGCTATATACGTATCTCCGTATAGACTCCCAATGAAATTTCAAAATGAGATAAATGACGAAGTTGAAAAAATGTTAGGAGTAGGAGTCATTAGGAAATCAAATAGCCCTTACAAATTTCCCTTAATTGTCGTGACTAAAAAAAAGATCGGACTTGGCGTATCTGCATAGATTTCCGTCGCTTAAAAGAGGAAACGATTCCCGATCGTTTTCCAGTGCCATGTACCGACGATATCTTACCTTTGTTAGGTCAGAATAAATTATTCATCAGCTTGGACTTACTTAACCCTTAAACGCCGAAGCGGTAAAAATCAAAAACTCCCCCGAATGCCGGAGCCGGTTTTGGGTGAGCGCGGAAGTGGAAAAATAATTTTTTAAAAAATCACAGCGCGCTTAGTTTTGAAGATTAAGAGTTTCTTTTTGGCTCCTTTTTATGATGTACGAATTCGTAATGCGCAGACGTAAAAAAATGTTTTTTTTCAAAAATTCACTTAAATCTAAATATTGTTCTAGAGACTTCCAATTTGTTTCAAAATGAATACAAATGATTGAATATTACGATACTGTAAGAGTTTTAGCTTACAATTGCAGTTTTCGACCATTTCCGACGAGTTAAAAATGACCAAATGTCGAAATTTTTTTATAATTTTTTTTTATATGCAATTATTTCGGAAATTAGAAAAGCTACAACCATCAAATATTTTTCTTTTTATTCTACATGAAATTGCGCACATTTTCATATATAAAGCTCTATGAAATGCCTAATATGAAACGGAGCAAATTTTCCGAGAATCCGATGTACGCAATTCGGAGATTTATGGCGGAGAATCCGCGCGCGGAGGGAAGGAAAGTTTTTTCATAAATTCACCATAAATCGAAATATTGTGCTACAGACTTCCAATTTGTTGCAAAATGAAGGTAAATAATTGAATATTACTAAAATATAAGAGTTTTAGCTTACAATTGTGTTTTTCGACCATTTCGGTAGAGTCAAAGTTGACCGAACGTGGTTTTTTCTATTTATCGAGATTTATATGCAAATATTTCGAAAATGAGAAAAGCTACAACCTTCAATTATTTTTCGTTGTATTCTACATTAAATTGTGCACATTTAATATATAAAACTTTATGTAACGGCTAATTTAAAATAGTTCAAACATTACCACAATCGCACGTATGATTTTTTCGGAAGAGTTACCGCGCGGACATAAGGAAAATGTTATTTTATTCATAAATTCACCATAAATCGAAATATTGTGCTAGAGACTTCCAATTCGTTACAAAATGAAGGTAAATGATTGAATATTACTAAAATATAAGAGTTTTAGCTTACAATTGCGTTTTTCGACCATTTCGGTAGAGTCAAAGTTGACCAAAGGTTGAAATTTTGGCACTTATCGTTATTTATATGGAAATATTTCAAAACTGACAAAAGCTACAATCATGAGTATTTTTTGTTGTATTTTAAATGAAATTGCGCACATTTTTATATATAATACTTCATGTAACGAATAATTTAAAACGGTGCAAAAATTATGTCAAAGTGACGAAATAATTTTTGAGATGTTTCACTGATACTTTTTAGTGCGATAAGAAAGAAATTCGCGCCTGCGCGCCTGCGTAAGGATTGTAAACAAAACAACGCCTTGATCCGTGAACTCCCAGCATCCCCCAAGGCGCGTGATTCAAAAGTTTTTTGGCTGGTAGGCCTATAAGTATATTTCGGCGAATTTTTAATAAAACTTTTTTGAGTCGACGTATGGTACGTCCATTCGGCAATCGGGGGAGATTTTGACTCAACGTTTAATACGTCCATTCGGCGTTTAAGGGTTAAAGGCTTTCACCAGATACCATTAACTAGTGAGTGTACCTCATACACCGCCTTCAGCACAGCCAGGGGACATTATGAATTTTTACGTATGCCTTTTGGTTTATGTTGCGCCCCAATTATATTCACCAGAATGATTAATATAGTGTTTGGAGATTTGTTAGGGAATACCCTTCATGCCTATATGGATGGTCTTGTAATCTTTTCTAATAACTTAGAAGTACATTGCATAAACTAGAGCTAGTGCTACAAGGACTAAGGCAACATAATCTCAGGGTAAAAATATCTAAATGTAAGTTTTTTAAAACCGAACTTGTCTATTTAGGTTTTACGGTGTCTGGTCAAGGTCTTAAGGTGGTCCATGATAAGGTGTCGGCTATCCATAACCTTCCGGTACCTACTAACATAAAGGGGGATACAGCAATTTTTGGTTGTAGTGGGTATTACTATCATAGGTTTATATGTAACTGTTCAATCATAGCAGCTCCTTTAACAGATCTTACGAAGAAAGGCATAGATTGTATATGGTCTGAAAAGCATCAACAGGCGTTCGATACCTTAAAAGAGGAATTATCCAGTTCACCTAACTTAAAATTCCCTGATTTTAATAAGGAATTTTTTTATTGCAACAGACGCCTCAGACCAAAGGGTAGGAGGGGTACTACTTCAGCAATATGATAAACGGTTCTTTCCTATAGCTTTTTATTCGCGTAAACTAAAGCCCTCTGAAAGTAAATATGCAGTAATAGACAAGGAAGGGCTAGGTATCGTTAACTCACTAGTACATTTTAAGCTCATAATCTACGGCTATCCTGTTAAGGTCCTTTTTGACCATAAGCCCCTTACCAAGTTTTTCAAAGACTTTAATCATTGTCAAAAAAAAAAACTCGGTGGCATATGATCTTTCAGGTCTTTGGAGCCAAGATAGGATACCTACCTGGGAAAGCAAATATCATAGCTGACGCATTATCCCGCAATCCCGCACCATACTGTAAGGAACCATTAGTTGGACTAGAAGATATAGAAACATCCATGGTTATTGTTAAAACCATATCTGAACAAGAAAATTCATTAATCCAAGAGATCGTACACATTGAAGACCTGGGTTGGAGTGCTGAACTGGTAGAAACTGAACAAAGAAAATATCAGCAGTTAAGCAAAATAATAAATGCTTTGAATGGAAATCCTAAGGCAAAAGTATATTTGAAGTATGTGCAGCAGAATTATGTAATCAAAGGTAATATTCTGTGTAGGTCCGTGATGAGGAAAACCCAAAGCAAACCGCAGGTGACTAACGACCAGGTAGTAGTACCAATCTCTCTTATACCAATCGTCCTAGACTGGTTGCATTCTAATCCCTTACATGGTCATCCCGGGTTCTCTATTATGTCACAGAAAGCCAAATCACTATTTTACTGGTCTACAATACTTACTGAGATAAAAAAGCACAAAACTAATTGTCACATTTGTTATAAAAACAAGGGACACACTAAGACACCTGTCAGTTTAGGGGCCTATCCAGTGCCAAATCAACCCTTTGAAAGAGTACACATAGATTTATTAACAGGGTTTTACTTGCCTGACAGAGGAAATAAACATCTCTTAGTGTTAATAGATGCCTTGACACGTTATACAGAATTAATAGCACTAAAAGCAAACTCCGTAATTGAATACGCTAGGAAATTCTATGAGTGCTACATCTGTAAACATGGAATTCCACACATGATAATCTCTGACTCGGGTAGTGTAATCAATAATCATTTCCTTAACTCGTCGTGTGAATTCCTTTGCATTAAGTTAATCAATACCATGTTTTATCACCCAGAGTCAAACAGTTTGGTAGAACGAGTGAATAGGAAGGTGTTAAATGTCCTACGAGTTACACTCGGTGGTATGGATCCGAACTGGGAAATGGCGATTCCCGCGGTTCTAAGTACTCTTAATCATTCATATCATGTATCTATAAAAATTACACCGCAAACGGCCTTGTACGTTACGCCCACTAGAACACCTTTCCACATGGTCAAGCCAACCACTATGGATACAAGTGTAAGACAATATAATATACTTCGTAAGAATTTAGAAGCGGTACAAATATAATGAAAAGGAATTACGATAAAATTGCTAAACAAACAAAACCATATGCAGTAAGTGATCAAATCTATATCCAAATATATATGCGTAAAGGTTTGAACTATAACTTAACACCTAAGTTTGGAAGCCCGTTCAGTATTCTAGGTATATTAACAGCAAATAGGCTAAAAGTTCAAAACATATCAAAACTTACTGACATACAGATTGTTCCAATGGCTTATATTTGTAGTCAATGAAAAAAGGTGAAGAAAGAAAGGCTAGGAGTGAAAAAAATGTATACCTATATGAAACTTACAGGGTAAAAAGTATATATATAAAATTTGTATGTAAAACTTTTTCATTAGTTTTGAATAAGAGATATCTAACTTAAGATGAGTAATTACATATATTTTACTATTTTGAAGGTTTCCAATGTGAAACTTATATTTTTCAAGATTGGTACTGTTTTTTCAGGCATTCTTCTCGTGTGGGTGGAGTGTTAAAACCAAAAATATCCAATTTACACAGAGCTCTGTCATTGAAAGTATGAGGACGTATTTATTACAGCGAGTAACGTAATTCTTGAAGTTGGCTTGCGAGCAGTTTTCTTGCCAGGAGATGATGTCATTAATCTTAAAAGAGCCTTATCGTGTTTTACTGAATCGTTGGATCAATTGCACAGGTGTCATTTTCCTTTCAACCCAGATAATCCGCTTGCACAGACTTTGTCTGTAGCTGAAATGTTGTCTTATGTTTTCAAAACAAGACAGCTGAAGTGGAATGCTTAGCTCGTGAACTTCTTATGTGGACTGTAGGTCATAATAACATAGAAAGACGTAACCCATTCTTATTTGCAGTGCTCAATATTTTTGCGCCCGTTGCAAGTTTAGGTTTGGGAATTGCAAATCGTCTTGAAATTATTGAACAAAATATGATAATAGAATTTTTACAACATGAAAATGTATTAATTTTCTTTGAATTTCACAGGCAATTAGAGACAATAAATCAGTTTATGGCATTGGTAAAGGAGCATTCTAGTAATATAAATCAGATCATGGATATGCAATATTTACTTGTAACATTAGCATATTGCAATTCAAAAGTAGATCATATTCATGGGAAAATGTCACATTTTATTGAAAAATCCAAAGATTATATAGGAGAAATTACACTAGCTACAAAGGGAGTTCTTTTAACATTAACCTTAGAGAATGCGTGCGAGAAAGCAAGAATCATGATTAATATTCCCTTCGATTCTTATGTTGCATGGCAATCTTACAAAATAGCTCCGTTTCCCACTTACATGTCTAATAGCTCACTACCAATAATATCAAATTTTTTTCTGGATATGTCTTAATTTCCTCTAATAAGGAACTTTTTACGGTCGTCGGACACCTTGATCAGTTCACTCATTGTTCTAATGCCATGGGTAATAAAGTCTGTACAGCTGACTCTTTTGAATTCCATAAATATATCAGCGAATTCATGTGAGTTAGGTTTAGTCCTTAACGGCTCTCTCCCTCACATGCTTGAACGTTGTCTGAATTTACTTTACGCTTTTGACAAGAATAAGTTCGCTTACAGGCTGAATAACGGAACCTGGCTACGCTTTGCAGTCGAAGAGTTTCACGTCGCATGCCCGGACAGATCGTCTACAACTTCAAAACTGTTCATCGCTGCGGACGGCTGCAGTGGAGTAACGGCCACCTACAATGTTAGGGGAATAAGCACCATCATAAGTGAGCGGGCTTATTTCGTGGATTTTCCTGGACTGTCACCTGTATCCCAGCATTAATTTCGCTTTTTAATGCAGAGGTGGTCCAGCAGCTGCCGAAATTGACTACAAAGGAACATACTTCCCATGCTTACTACTTGTGCTGGTGATGACTTTAATCATCGCGAACGTACTTGTATGGCATGGGATGCGGAGAACAAGTATGGCTGCTCAACAGAACGTCGGACCCTGCCCAGACAATTTTCCGTTGGCCTTAAGGCATTTGTTTTTTGAGCCAATTGAAATAGGCCATTTCATTTGGCTATAGGTGGTTGTCTGGAACTGTGTAAAGTACGAAAAGATGTTTGAAACGCTGGTTAAATATGTAGTAGGTATCTCCTTGGCTATGTATTCCATACATAAAGTATCAGTAAAGAATCAGAATCTGTATCAGTATCAAAATCATTATATATCTATCAGCATGCTTATTTGAAGCATATAGAAGTTAAACAATGAATCAATATATATCTGTGCGTGTACGCACTAGGAATCCATATAAAGTGCACCTAGATTAATCGCTTAGATTAATCATTTATATTATCATTTGTATTAAGTGCACATATATTAATTACATTTATTTGAATCAATATATACATGTATAAATCAGGTAGCCTATAATCAATCTGTTACCTTGTATCTTATCACATTTTGGTACCACTAATTTCAGTTAATATATGATTTTTATCATATAATCTTTATGTCATGCAATTCTCAGAAGTACATTAGTATTTTCTGTAGCATATGTATCCTCATGACTAGAAGTATAAAACTATATCATTATATATCACGTGATTATTATTTTTACTATTATATTATATCCATATGTCTTATACCTTATACGTGGATCTGTATTTGTGTACACCATGAAATATATTTACTTATAAGTATTTTCTGTATCAGATTTTTACTTATAACTAGTTGTATATCATTTCTTAAACACCGATGGAGGTTATATGTTTATCACATCTTTGCATCTGTATTTTAAAAATCAATCACCCTGTTACAAGTCAAGTGCAAGTCAAACTTTCTGTATAACTATAATCTAATGTTTGATTTCATAGAGCGGATCGAGCATTATGTAATAATTACATATTAAATAGAATGTATTACGTCATCCTATGCGTAGCAAGATGTTGTTGTGTTAATATAGTGACTACTGTAGTCTAGTAGGATCTTGCAGTATTTCTAGAAATTAATTCGTGAATAGATGACATTGCCTTGACGTTGCATTGTATCACATCTTCATTTGAATACACTTGGATCATCAGTTTAAAAGGTAACGCCAACCGACGCCCCATTGGCAAAATACATGTTGACGTTCTCATGATAGTCTGTGCCTATAGCCCGTGTGTTTGTGTAACATTGCGAAATATGTCACTCGACTAATGTTCTCGCAACAGAATTGTGTATCAGACTTCAACTTCCACTCTTCGCTTGAAGACCTATCAAAACCTTCTTTGTATCTCTCCACGATGTAAGATAGAAGAATATATCTTATTTTTGTACTCTGTGTTTCAATGACTCAACCTCTACATCAGAAAGAAGCAATTGAATGAAACTTAAAGAATATCAACACAGCCGATGAGACTGAGTCAAGAATGAAGAGTATTTACCAACCGACATCTGCTTTCCAGATCAAAAGAACAACCCAGTGTCTCGTTTGTAAATATAATACGAGAGCACTAAAACATTATCTTAGTTTTTTTTTCTTTGTTTTTTCAGTGTGTCCTGTATTGGACCAGTCTTTGTAAAATAACCCACGTGATGATTGCCCAATTCTGCGTAAGACCGTTCTCGAACATTCTCTTGCCTGAAACATTTTATGATCACAAAGATTTTTCAATTAATTTTAGTAATCAGATTTTTTGTTATGAAAGTGTTTGATATTACTAATAAATTAACTTTTATCTCTATCGATTGGTCAAAAGAGAATCTATTGACTTGTAAGTAATTTAATTAGGAAGTAGAAATATTATCTCATTTGCAACTGCTGTGATGTCATTGTCGCAGAAGTGACAGCACTGTATGCTTGCTACTGTATTTTAATAATAATTTTGTTCATGTTAAGGAATTCAATGTTCTGAAACTGTGTAATGATAAAGATTATTTATATATGTAAACCCACTTTCTCTCTTTTTCTTGTTTTCAAAGAAAATTATTAAGATTATATATAGCAGTGCCTTGGCCATAAAATGTTTTTAAGTCACCCATCCACTTTAGGGCCGAGATTTCTTGTTGCTCGGCACTTCCCATAGAAGAGAGATTCATTCTTAGACTTAAAACTGTGCTGTAATGAGATGCTAAAGCTCTCTCTCTCTCTCTCTCTCTCTCTCTCTCTCTCTCTCTCTCTCTCTCTCTCTCTCTCCAACTGAAGGATATTTTTATTTTTACATTAACATATATTTTTGTATTTACATGGTCACTCATAACATCTAGTTGTACTTAATAGCATAATGGTTATTTATGGAATCTGAACAGACAGTGTAAACATGTTTTTGTTATTGTGCCTGTGAAAGAGTGTAATGGATTTGGAAGCTGCAGCAAAAAAGAAACACTGGAACCAGGCAATCTGTGTTACAAGTTGTAAGTGAACTTAAAAAATATTTATAGTGGTTAGGTAAAATTATTTAAATTTTTGCGCATTGCAGTTTTTCGTGCTTTGTTTTTAGCTCTTTTGAAGTGTTTATTTTATATTCTGTGTGATTAATGTTTTTTTTAGTAATTTTACATTTTTTGGTATTTTCCAAATTTTCTGTGTTTACATATTTTTGCATTCACATTTTGTTTGATTACCGTAGGTGTTTCTTAGTGATTTATTATTGCATACTTGATTTAATTTAGCACTTGTGAATTAATTTATATTTATTAAGATTTCACATCAAAAGTTAAGTATTGCTTAACACTTTGAATTTCAATTGAAAAATTTTATTTCTTGATTAATAGATTTTCTTGATATATTAACTTTGATTCACCTTTGCTTGATAATTAATTCAATAATTAATTAAACTTTGTGTTTTTCAAATAATAGTAAATTTCCCCAAGATTGTGAATTTCACTTATAAATTTTGAGTTTAAAAATAAATACTTTTTTATTTAAATTCTTATAACAGTGTTTCATTTTCTGACAACCGGTGATAGAATTTTATCTAGGTAGAAATTTAGGGTGGTAATTGTGCTGTTTTCCTTCATTTTTTTAAAGTGAGTTAGGACAAGGGAAACACATGGAATCTGAGACGACATCTAGAGAAGCGAACATCCAAGAAACTAAGATGGATAATAATGCTAGCCGGGGTAGCACAGATTTAATGGATAAGAGTGAACTGAATATTAGAGATAAAGATTTTTAAGAAATGTCCTTAGCCGGGAATAATTCTATGATAGATTGTGCACAAATAAATAACATTAACAATGCAAGCCTTGATACTCAGAGCTCTGAACAAACTATTGCATCTGAACCAGTTATTGCGTGTGAACAAATTGATGAAGAAGAATCACAGATTGGTTATGAGCAGTCAACAATAGATAAAGATGAATCAGAAATTGATTGTACATCTCTCATAATGGATGAAGGGAAAGAAGAAAAATATACCAATGAAGTCCTGTTTTTAGGGAAAATAAATAAGAATGAATTAAATTCAACAATACTATTGGATGAAACTTCAGATGAAACGAATGTCTGTCATTTCTCAGAGATACCCGATGAAGAAGAAATATGTTTAATTAGTACTGCAGATGACCATACTGTCAGATTTGTACCCGCAATGTCTAACCAAGGTTTGTCTTAGAGGTAAAACAGACGAAGACTTGCATGAAACAGATGTAATGCTAACTAACGAAGACTTACCTGACTTTGTTAGGATGGATAATTCCCTAGTTCACATGAATGGTACTAATTGCGAGACGTACGTCCAGAATTACTCAGACATAAGACTATTACTAAGGTCTGGTATAGAGTTTTGTACAGGAATTGTAGTGAATAATCCTTTACTAACACTAAGTGAAAAGGCATTCTTCTCTTGCACAGAACAAAGTTCATTTTTAGATAAAGAAGTAAATAAAAAAGACTTTCCTTAGAAGGAGGGAAGTTAGGAAGAACAGATACTTTGCAGCATAAGATTTTAATACAAGATGGAACTAAACCATTCTATATACCTAACTATAAGTTGCCAATAAGTCAACGACCGATTGTAGATCAGTTAATTGACGAAATGAAGAATGATGGAGTAATAGTACCTTCTAAATCACCATATAATTCACCTCTCTTGTTAGTTCCAAAGAAAGATGGCAGTTGGAGAATGGTGATAGATTATCAGAAATTAAATTCACACACCATCCCAGATAGAACGCCCATGCCTGTCATAAGTGATATGTTAGCTCAATTAGGTGGAGCAAAAATATTTACGTCATTAGACTTGCTCAGTGGATATTGGCAGGTACCCTTAGATGAAGGGTCCAAGCCTTTGACAGCTTTTAGTACTCATAAGGAACATTTACAGCTTAAAGTCATGCCCTTTGGTCTTACATCATCCCCATTTAACCTTTACTCGATTGATGCTCCAAATCTTAGGAGATATAAAGGATGTTTCAGTGTATCTAGACTAGATGATGTAGTCATTTCTAGTAAAGACTTGGATAGTCACTTTAAGACATTAGAAATCGTGTTTGAAAGACTGAAGAGCGCAGGATTAAAGATAAACATTAAGAAATGTCAATTCATGATGAGATCATTAGAGTATTTAGGACATTTCATCAGTGAAAATGGACTGCGTATGCAGCAAGGTAAAATAAAGGCAATTGTAGCATATCCCGCTGCAAGTAACTTGAAAGTCTTGAGAAGATTTTTAGGAATGGTAGGTTATTACTGACCTTTTATTAAGGGTTCCGCCACTATAGCAAAACTTTTAATCATGTAAGAAATCAGTCAAAGTTCGGTAAAACAGGTGTTAGGTAATCATATACGAAGTTAAATTAATGACAGCGTATCACTTGAACAACAACTTTAAAAGTCTAAGTATCTCCCTGGTTCTAACTTGCTTCACGAAAAATGAAGGAAAACAGCACACTTACCACTCTAAATTTCTACCTAAATAAAATCCCATCACTGGTGGTCAATAAATGAAACACTGCTATCGAAATTTCATATACAAAAAAAATGTATTTTTAAACTCAAAATTTATAAGTGAAATTCACAATCTCACGGAAATTTACTGTTGATAAAATAACAAAGTTTAATTAATTCTTGAAATAATTATCAAGCAAAATCAAATCAAAATTAATTTATCGAGAAAATTAATTAATCAAGAAATGAATATTTTCAATCAAAATTCAAACTGTTAAGCAATAATTAATATTTGAAAAGAAATCTAAGAAAATATTAATTAATTCACAAGTGTTAAATCAAATGAAGTATGCAACACTAAATCACTAAGAAACTCCTAAATTAATCAAACAAAATGTGAATGCAAAAGTATGTAAACACATAGAAATGTGGAAAAGTACCAGAAATGTAAAAACACTAAGAAAACATTAATCACACAGAACATAAAAGAAACACTTCAAAAGAAATAAATACGGAACAAATAAATTGCTATGATTAAAAAATGAAATAATTTTACCTAACCAATGTAATTAATTTTTAAGTGCATTTAACACTTTTAACAACACATTACCTGGTACCAGTTTCTCATTTTTGCTGCAGCTTCCTAATTCACTATACTCTTTCGCAGGAGCCATTACAAAAATATGTTTACACTGTCTATTCAGATTCCATAAATAACCCCTATGCTATTAAGAAATTAAGTAGATGTAAAAGTTACGAGTGACCATGTAAATGCAAAATCCTTACGTTAATCTAGAAATAAAAATTTCCCTCGGTAGGGAAGAGAAAGCGAGAAAGAGAGAGAGGAAGCAAGAGAGCTTTTGCATCTCATTACAGCAAAGTTATAAGTCTGAGAATGAATCTCTCTTCTATGGAAACTACTGAGCGCCAAGAAATCTCTGCCCCAAAATTGATGGGTGACTTCAAAATATTTTGGGGCCCAGAAACTTCTATAATCTTAATAATTTTCTTTGATAACGAGAAAGAGAGCCAAAAGTGGAATTACAAATATAAATAATCTTTATTATTGCACGGTTTCAGAACATTAAATTCTTTAACATGACGTCGCAGCAGTTGCAAACGAGATATTATTTCTAATCCCCAATTAAATTACTAGCAAGACAATAAATTCTCTTTTGACAAATCGAGAAAGATATGAATTAATTTATCAGTAATATGAAACAGCTTCACAACAAAAGAATGTTCGAGAATAGTCTTACGCAACATTGTACAATCTTCTCGTGGGTTTCTGGACAAAGACTGGTCCAATACAGTACAGATTCAACAAAATAATAAATGAGAATTTAAAAAACTAAAACCCCACGGCTTCAAGTGATGAATGTTACGTCCGCTTTCGCAAACAAAGCGAATTTCTCTCTCTTTCTTTACTCTACGTACTTCCTTAATCTTAAATTATGCTTTTGTGAATTCTGAACATACATTACTTGAACATGTCAACTCAAAGCTAACTTAGATATGGAATCTGAACATATTACAAAAACTTTACATTACATACAATTACTGAGGGGAAGTTATGCTTTTCGAAGGCAACAACATAAGATTATACATA
Source organism: Macrobrachium nipponense (assembly GCF_015104395.2). Lineage (NCBI taxonomy): Eukaryota > Metazoa > Arthropoda > Malacostraca > Decapoda > Palaemonidae > Macrobrachium > Macrobrachium nipponense. The sequence continues at coordinate 70,060,177 of NC_061100.1, forward strand.
CACACACACACACACACACACACACACACACACACACACACACACACAACATATATATATATATATATATATATATATATATATATATATATATATATATATATATATATATATATCTACATATATGTATGCACACATATAACTAATTCAAACACACACACACACACACACACACACACACACACACACACACACACACACACACACACACATATATATATATATATATATATATATATATATATATATATATATATATATATATATATATATATATATGTGTGTGTGTGTGTGTGTGTGTGTGTGTGTGTGTGTTTGAATTAGTATGTGTGCATACATATATGTAGATATATATATATATATATATATATATATATATATATATATATATATATATATATATATATATATATATATATATATATATATATATATATATATATGTGTGTGTGTGTGTGTGTGTGTGTGTGTGTGTGTGTGTGTGTGTTTGAATTAGTTATATGTGTGCATACATATATGTAGATACTTATTTCACATCTATAAGAAAATGAAAATTAGTTACATATGAATGATAAAGATTAATTGACCGCATTTTTAGAATTTACTTTCCACATTAATGACAGGTAGGGATTATATGATATATTTAAAATCCTTGTTATTGAATGCATCATGAAATAAATTTCTCTAGCTGGCTGGAATGACGAAAATCACCATTAACGATGAAAATTAACTCACACCACAACCTTTCAGGTGATAAGCTTATAACTTGAAAGAAAATATGAACAACTGTGCGATATTTCAAGTAAACAAAAGAATGACATCAACACTGTCTATTAGTTTACTTGCAGAAATTATCTTGGTTCTAGAAAATCATAGCAATTGAATTCAAATGAACATGACAGCAGCATAGAATGAATAATGTAATTTGAAACTGTTACTTCATTTGTAACATAAAAAGCCTTAAACTAAAAGGCTGATAGTGTTAACTTAACATTAGCATGCACTACGAATGCAATTCTACTCCTAGTTACAAGATCATGCCATTAGTTAGCTTTGAAGAGGCTTTACAAACGCTCGTGGATTTGTCAGGTGATCTCTTGATCGTTATGAATGATATCTCTGAGCCATAAGGGCATCAGAATGATAACAAAGGGTAAACCAAGAGAAGAGAGTATCTTACTCGTTGTTTGTACTACCAGTAGGATAATCGAACAATATGGTAATTAAATGATATTGCTATGCTGTAACAAGGTGCTCACAATTACATGTGCCAGGTGGTACTGTTATGAAATTAAAATAAATTATATGTTACCACTGACATGGTTGTTAACTGAACTAACTGGCGAACTTCACATGGCTTTATATTACTCGTTGGTATGCAAAAAAAAAAAAAAAAAAAAAAAAAAGGTGTCGAGTCAAGAACTCAACAAGATTCAATGTTTAACAATTCAGATTAATATTGATGCTTTTGAAATAGTATGCCAAAATTTGGTAGGCTTTGAAATGGCTATTCTTGTTCAATATCAAATGAGAGGGTATATAAAATATAGCACTGTGCCAAATGTGGCACTCTTTATAACAAGCCTATTAGCTTTAGGAGGCACACTATTCAAAATTGGCTATGCCTTTGGTGGCATTTTCAGAAAGTTTAACCAATCCTATATGGCCAGGATCTCTGGCTACTGGCATTCTGCATATGCAGGGCATAAAACAAATGAAGTCGCTTAAATGAGGTAAAAGAAAAAACAAAGAATTAGAGAAAACAGGAAAGCTATAAGAGGTAAATAGACAGACGAGTGCAAATAGAATCAGTTACAAAATGATAAGAAGGAAACAATAAATGAAGAATCTGGTATCCTCCTCTGTATGGAGAGAGGCCAGAATTCTACTTAAGTGTGTGGCACTGTACCAGGGACACTACCAGGGAGAGAGACTATCAACTCTCTTAGCTTTCTTAAAGCCTCAATACTGTTTTTCTGTCTTCCTTGGATCTCTCCAAGGTCGGTTTGGTGACACAGTAGGGGGACTTGAGGGACCCAAGTCCAAGGATGATGTCTGAGTGCCAGCTGCTCAGGCTACTGCAACAACAGGAAAAGTGTTACTCTTTCCCAGTCCTAACACCAGTGGTCTCGGTTCCTTGAGTTCTTCTGCCACGTTTGAGTAGGCAGAGTCCTTACTTAGGGATTAGCCAGCTGAGGATTAGGGGTGACCGACTCAGGCACTGGTTGCAAGGCCACACCCATGGGTGAGCTTCTAATGTGGTCATGAGGATCCAGGGGAGTTCATACTGGAATTGGCTTACCATCTCTCACCAGCACTGGTAGCAGTACCAAACCGGGAGGTGAGAGGCATCTAGAACTAGGATCTCCTGCTTCAGGAGCAGGGAGAGGATTCGGAGTTGGCTTAATGTCAACGATGGTTGAAACATGGCACTGCCCAAGACATTCAAGTGGCACTGGCAATGGATTATAGGTGGGCCTATGAGGACCATCAGACCTGGTTGGAGCTATGTAAGGCTGTGGACCTTCGGATTGTGTAACTGTAGGAGGAGACTTTAAATCTTATCCTAGCAGGACATTGTATCCTGCTACTGCCTGGGTACATATTTTTGAGCAGTGAGATTGTGTGACCCTCAGTGGGACAGTAGGAAGAATCATTTTAACGTGGTTGAGGTTTTCAACCGTGATGAGCTAATGCCAATCAATCCTAGCTCCATTGGGGAATTTTATCTTCCTATATTATAGATATTTGCACACCAAAGTCATCAAATGCTCTGAGCTGGTGAGCAGGATAGCTACCTCGGAGAAGTGCTACAGATATAGGGGCTTGAGCTGCGGGGCCTAAAGATAAAGGATCTATCACAGCCATGGCAAGGGCTGGAGCAGCTGATTGTGATGGTAATTGCTTCATAGCAAAGAAAGATAAAGGAAAGGAGAACACATTTCCAAGAAGTTCGGCAGCAAGGAGGCTTTCGCGCCACTGTTGGAGGCGCCTATGCTCGCGGCTACTCTAGAATCAGCAGGAGTGTTGTGGATCTTATCGGGACGTGAGAAACGCCGCGATTTCTGATGCAATACCTCGTCTAGATTCATCTAAGAAGTTCTAGAAATCCCTGGAGTCGGTGACGTTTGCCATAGGCTTCGCCCCCAGAGTGCCGTATAAATACGACAAACGAACTTTGGAGAGCAGTGATCGTAAGAGGAAGAGATCGTAAAAGAGAGAGATCACCAGTTAGTAAGAGCCACAGATCAGATTATCAGTGAGAGATCAGCAGCAGCAGAGATCTTCCGTGAGATACGAGAAAAAGGAACCGACGAAGTATCAATTAAAAGAAGAGTTGTTAGAGAGTTGGTTGGATATTGGCCTAGTCGTCTTCAGGAGTGGACGGCCATGTTATCTCGACGTCGAGCAGACTGCAGAGAAGAAAAGGTCCTTACAGTTTCCCCAGTTCACACAGTGTAAGATTCTATCTTTTTATGTAAATAGGAGATACCATTCTGCATTTACCTTTGTTAGTAAGCTTGTAAATAAACCTTTGTTGTGTTAATGTTTCTTTCTATATTCGTATCCCCAGTTTCAACTGTTTGTGTTGATATATTTTTTTTTTATTATTTCACATCGAACCTGAAGCGGACCTCTCTCAGAGGCCATAACATTGTGTCGACCTTTAGCCAGGATATTTCGACACCGTAACATTGTCTCTGAGATCCCAGAGTCCGTAACACTGATTTACTAGGGCATTTGGCCCAAGAAGTGGTATGCCCATACTTTTTGCAGTTAGTGCAATAACTGTTACTTAAATCATACTTTGTCACTGTCCTATTTGAAGGGGCAGGCAATTGTTCTAAGTCCAGTGGATGTTGGTGTTATGATTATAAGGGTGCCCATTTTGAGGTTTAGCCAGGGCCTGCTGCTGAAGGCCTGCCTTGGAATTGCACAGCTCAGTGGAGTGCCCCTGCTTATGGCAACGTCCACACACAGGCTTCTTTTGATGCTTATTTGAACGCTGGTTTGGCTGGGAGTTAGCAGTAGGAGGGGCTGAAGGGTGAATTTTCCTCTCATGGGAGCAGATTTCCAGATGGTGTGTATGGAAGGTGTTAGCCCACCAACAGCACTGTGCAATAGTTTTAAAAGCATTATCCATCAGATAGGAGGCAAGATCAAGAGGGGCGTACAAGTGAAAATCCTCTAGCTGGAAAAGCTCCAGGATTTTGTCTGCTGATGTGGCTTTAGAGGTGTCATTCCATATATGAAGGCCTGGCATTTTCTTGGCCACCCACGCTGATCAAGTTTGGCTAGCCTCCTTAGGCATACCACTCCATCTCTGCTTCCACCAGTCCAGGGTTATTTCAAAAGCTCTTATGATCACTTTCCAGACTAGGGCAATGATCCCTTGATCACCAGCCAGGAGAGTGCTAAATGTGGTGGCACCCCTGTTTCCTAGTGCCTTTCCAGAATGAGAACTATCTTGCCAGGAGCAGACTTGTAATTGTCTAACATCTGCTCAACATGGTCAGGTCAGGCTTCTGGCTCAGCCTTGTCCCACGGCTTAATGAGGGTTCCTGTGCTGCTGGGAGTGGAATGTTGAGAAAGGGACGCGGAAAGGCACAAGCCCTGGGTAGCCATGGCAAGTTGATGCGCCCTCTCTTTCTCCTCTGCTCTTTCCTTCCCCCGCTCTTCTCATTCTACTTCTTTCCTCTTCTCTTGGGCTAATCTTTCTTTCTTCCTCTCTTCTCTTTCTACTTCACCCTTCTCTTGGGATAATCTTATTTTCTCCCTCTGCTCTTTTGGCCTCTTCCATCTTTTGGGCTAATCTTTCTTTCTCTGTAAATATATGCACCCTGTAGCCATGAATCAAGATCAATTAAATAATCAATTAAATAATAAAATCCAAAATAGAAAAGAAACAAATAAAGAGAGGAACAAAGAACATGAGCTGAAGGAAAAAAGCAAGCCGTCACCACAATATGGAGTGTCAGCAAAGAATTTCCAAGCATCAGCTCCAAGATACATCTCAAAATACAGCTTAAGAGATAAATACTGTATATACGATGCTAGGGGATGGTGCAGATATGGAGAAAATTGCAGATTCAGACACAAAATGAATAATTATGATGAAGGAAGATCAAATAATTTGGAAAAGTTGGATTTTTTAATGTCAGAATTTCTGGAAATTAAGAAAAGAACAACATACCAGAACAGGAAAGAGACATGGGAAAATCCTTATTATTACCCATGTTATGGGCGACACAAACTCAGAAACTCAACTTTAACCTTATTCCGTTAACAGTAGTGGTAGTTAGTAGTAGTAGTAGAAGTAGGTTCATTCCTGAAAGGAATTATTGCAAACTTTAAATACATTAAATAACCCATAATATTCAATAAGTCATAACGGTGACATAATGTACCTTAATACATCTTGCAAAGCTAATTAAATATACTTTTCTAAACAAGACACTTTCTTTGCCACTTTAAACCTCCTTTGACTATACTACATTTATCATATTTATAGGACAATCAAATGTTAAACGTCACAAATAAACCATTTACACCAATTTTAAAGCTTAAATGAAATAGACATATAAAGCAAATATATATAATTCGTCAAAAAACTTACATCTGTGTGCCCAAAATGAATCCTTTGAATTACGAAAATATATACAACTGATCCTTGAAGACCTTGCTTGAACTGCCAAAGAGACTTCATAATTTTAGGAAGTGAGGTGAAATCGTAATTTGTTTACACCTCTCAACTCTTTAACGACCACTTACAAAAGTAACGACATTGTTTTAACCAACTAGATGGGTTTTGGGTGTTTGGTTTCTGCATTAACATACTCAGCCTCATAAACAGATTAAACCTGTTTATCAAAATATACACCTACTCATGCAGACACAATAAATAACCTTTAAGTTACAATACAAACTCTTTGAATTCAAAACTCTTTCATGATTCACATATTCACCTAAACAAAATTAAACATCTTCATAACTCAAATAATATATAATATCAAATGATAGGCCATAAGAACAACATAACATCACGTTACATTTAACATGAAAATCCTAGCCTTCAACTAATAACACTAGCTTCTGAATAGGACGGACGATAACCAAAGAAAGTGTCTTAATCTTGGCACTGCGAATTGTTCCTTTGTCATCAGTGTATACTTCTATCACTCGCCCCATTGGCCACTGATTCCTTTGCTCAATGTCACTCTTTACCAAGACCACATCGCCAACAATTAGATTTCTTCTTGGTTCATTCCACTTTTGTCTGGTCTGTAAAGTGCTTAAATACTCCTTTCTAAATCTTGACCAAAACAGGTTGGTCAGATATTGAACGCATCTCCACCTTCTCCTCATGTAAACATCATCCTTTTGAAACAAGCCAGGGGGAGGGATCACATAAGATTTTGGAATCAACAAATGGTTTGGAGTTAGTGTCTCAAGGTCATCTACGCTGTCACTTACAGTGGTTAACGGTCTTGAATTGACGATTCTCTCAACCTCACAAAGCAGAGTCCGTAAACTTTCATCATTTAGCCTTTCACCAAATTCCTTCACCAGTGCAGACAACACTTTTCTAACTGTTCTGATTGGCGCTCCCAACAACCACCCATGTGGCTGCTGCAGGTGGATTGAATTTCCATTCAATATGATGATGCGACAAATACTTCTCAATCTTCTTTTCCTCCATCTCATCAAGAGCTTCCTTAAGTTATCTCTCAGCCCCATGGAAGTTGGTTCCATTATCACATCTGATAACCTTGGGATGACCTCTTCGAGAAACAAATCTTTGCAAAGCATTTATGAAAGAGTCAGATTGTAAAGTGTTTGCAGTTTTAATATGAATTGACCTACTAACCAAGCAGGTAAATATCACACCATACCTCTTTAACTCCTTTCTTCCTTCCTTGATGTAATAGGGTCCAAAGAGGTCAATACCAACATTACTGAATGGTGGTGAAGGTTCCAATCTGTCTGCTGGAAGATCAGCCATCTTTTGACTCAAAGCTGGTTCTTTCAACTTCCTGCAAGTAAAACAATGGAATAACACATTCCTGACAGTTGCATTAGCAGTGATGATCCAATACTTCTGCCTTAGATTTGAGAGAACGTGGTTTCTACCTGAAAGAGCTAATAATTCATGCTCATGTCGTATCAACAATGTAGTCACATGATGCTTCTTTGGTAACAGTATGGGATGTTTGGCAGACTGTGGAATGTCAGACCTTCTTATCCTACCTCCAACCTTCAATAAGCCATCCTCAGAATCAAGAAAGGGATCAAGCTTATATATTGGACTACTCTTGCCAACTGACAATTCCCTTGATAAAGCCTTCACTTCATCACCAAACACCTCCCATTGAACATACATTATGATTGCCCTTTCAGCATCAGTGGTTACACAACCTTTCCTTTTACCACTAAGGATTGACTTTAGTTGTTGAAATACAGAAACTGCCTTTTGTAACCTTGACCATGAAGAGAAATATTCAATCAATCTTGTAAACCCATGATGTTCTTCAGAAATTGTGACTGCAGACACATGTTCACTCTTACCATCAACACAATCTGCACACACATACTCCTGTGAAGGCAAGTAATTAGATGCAATAAATGATGGGCCATGAAACCATTCATCATACTGCAAAAACTGATGTACACTAATACCTCTTGATGCCACATCAGCAGGGTTATCACTGGAGTTTACATATCTCCATTGCTCAGGCTGGGAGTAGTCCCTTATAACCCTGACTCTGTTGACTACAAAAACAGGGAACCTTTTAGTGTTGCTATGAATATAGTGAAGGACTGTTGTTGAATCTGTGTAGTACACTACCTTGCCAACAGTAAACTCCAACTCCTTCAGGATGTGTTAAGCAACCTTGACAGACACAGTTGCAGCTAGCTGTAAGTTCTAACCTAGTATAGTCACCACCTTTTTGGGAGATACTCTTGATTTTTCCCATGACAAGATTTGACTGAACTTGGTTTCCATCGTGAAGAACAAGATATGCTGCAACACCATAACCAACTGTACTGCATCGCTGAATAATACAAGACTTGAAACCTGTCACATTACCAAAACCACTTGACTTGAAGCATCTTGGTATTGAAAGCTGCTCCAGTAAATGAAGACCTTGTATCCAATGTTGCCACCTTTTCAGCTGGCTCATCTGGAATCCTCTCATCCCAGTTCAGACTCTCAACTTGGCACAATTCTTGTAACAGTTTCTTGGCTGGTAAGATGATTGGAGAGAGCAACCCAAGGGGGTCATATAATGATGAGATAGTTGATAACAATCCTCTTCTGGTGAATGGATTATCCTTGAGCTCATTGAGAACTTGAATGAGTCTTCTTTAAGGTCCCATAACATTCCTAAGGCTCTTGTCATTAAACTCTCCATGTCAAGATTAAACTTGTCACTTTCAACCGAACAATCTTCAGCAGGCAAAGCTTTAAGGACATCAATTGAATTGCTGACAAATTTAGTTAACCTAAATCCTCCTTCACCAGTTGCAGATACCAAATCCTTCACCAACTTCACTGCTGTAGGAACATCAGCACATGACTTCAAACAGTCGTCAACATAGAAATTGTGCCTTATGGTGCTGCCAACAGTTGAATCATACTTCTCATCTGCTTTGTCTGCTGTGGCCTTCAATGCAGTATTTGCAATACTCGTGATGAGATTGCTCCGAAAATGTGAACAGCCATTCGGAAATTCTTCAAGAGGTCGATTGATGTCACCATTAGTCCACCACAAGAATCTAACATAGTCCTGATTCTCAGGTGGAATCTTTATTTGAAAGAACATAGCTTCAATATCTCCAATGAATGCATAAACCTCCTGCCGGAATCTAATGAGTACTCCTGTCAATGAATTGGTGAGGTTTGGACCCTGTAACAGAACATCATTTAATGACACACCTTCAAACTTGGCACTACAGTAAAAAACAATCCTAATCTTCCCTTTCTTGGGATGAAAAACTGCGTGATGAGGAAGATACCAAACAGGAATCTTATTGACCTCATCATCTGGGATCTTGTAAGCATAGCCTTTTTCAAACAACTTGTCCATGAATGCTGTGTACTGCTGTCTGTAATCTTCACTATTCTTCATCTTCCTCCTTTGCCACTGAGCTCTGCTAACAGCCTGCTTCATATTGTTAGGAAGATTCACATTGAGAGCTCTGAAAGGCATGGGTAGCTGAAAGTGACCATCTCTAAATTCAATGTCATCCTGGCACCTTTTCACAAATCCTATGTCCTCAAAAGATAAGCCACGCTCATCAGGAACTGACCCGAAGATCCCTTTCTGAAAAATCTAACTCAAAGTACTTCCTAATACTTCAACAGTAATACAGTCAGTAACATGTTGAACATCAGTTACAAGTAACCTGTGACATGAAACCCCATTTGAACTAACCTTAACATGTACAGGCCCATTAACTGTCCATCCATGCAAATTTCTTACTGCAAAGGGGCCATATCCTGAAGTGGGTACAACCTCTAAAGGTTGTAAAGCTGTTGGACAGTTACTACCTATCAAAATTCCTATGTCTAACTCTGGCTGATACACTGGAATCTTATTAATAACACTTGATAAATGAGGCCAATCTTTAACATTTCATACCTTGGAATTTGATCATGATTAAGAGGAATATCCTTTGTGTGAATACGTTTGGCAATCAACATCATTATTACCATGTATATCAGCAACAACAAGACCATTTACAATAAAGGTTTTAACCGTATCAGTCCCATGCATTGTTTGCAACTTGATAGCTGTTTCAATACCTTTACAGTTTAATTGATCCTTGATACTATCTTTAATGAAACAACCTGTACTGCCTGTATCATAAAAGGCATAAGTTTGTACTACATTGTCACTACCCTTTACACGTAATTGCACAGGCAAGATTGATTGCAACACTGTATCAGAAATTGTACATGCAGAAGACCTCACATTACTTAGACTTTGAGTATTACATTGACCTGGAGTGCGACCTTCACCTTGAGTACCATCTTGACCCTTAGCACAACCTTGACCTGTACTTTCAAACTGTGCACTAGCTTGTGACACAATTGCACTGTTGCTGTCAAGCATCCTAAAGCTCTCAATGTGCAGAGTGGTAGGATGCCTTTTATTACATGTCTTGCACTGCCGTCGATTGAGACACTTTTTTGAAGAGTGGTTATTGCCCAAACAACTGAAGCAAAGACGGTTGTCTTTAACAAATTCTCGTCTTTCATCCGCACTCCTGTGCCGAAATTGAAGGCACTCCTCAATGTCATGATGAACACTACAGAGTTGGCATTTCCTAGTGTACTGGTTGGCAGAATTTGATGGTTGCACTGTAACTGCAAACGATTTTTGCTTGGTCTGACTTGAGCCATGATTTGCCTTTGCCTTTGAAAAAACACACACTTTACCCAAAGCTTCCCTGCTGAATACAGGATCCATTGCTGCCTCTGCTGCATTCTGCACAAATTCTACTAATGTGGTGAAACACACACAAACACCTTGCTTCCTGAGCTTTATCACATGATCCAACCACTTATTTTGAACATATACTGGCAGCTTTGAAATCACCCTCTGAAGGTTTGGCGAATCATCTAAAACCTGCATGTTTGACAATGACTGCAGGGTATGATTACATTTCACAAGATACAAAGCATATTCCTGCAAAGATTCACTGTTATCACCTCTCACTTGTGGCCACTTGGTTAGCTTGTCTATGTATGCCATGGAAACCTTGTATGGATCTCCATACACTTGTCCAGAAGTCTTTTTGCTTCAATGTATCCTTCAGATGCATTCATAAACATGCACCCAGCTATGAGTGACTTAGGTTTTCCTTCTAGATGCTGATTTAAGAAATACAGCCTGTTGGAGTCTGATGTGGTGTGTGGCATGATGCGGTCATTAAATGCCAACATGAATGATGCATATTCAAGAAGATCACCACAAAACTTGATTACTTCAGCATGAGGCAGCATCATAGCCGCTGCTAACTGTTGCTGACTTTGGTAGAATGACTCTGGGGCAGGTGCCATGGGTAGAAAAGGCACTGTGACATTGGTTTATTTTGATGCACATTGACTGGGAACAACAAATGCTGGTGTTTCAGGGTTTAAAACTTTGTCTGTTGATGGAATAACTTCTTCCTGGAACACCTTCTCCCTTGCCCTTGCTGCTTCAATTTCACCATCCAACTTTAACAAAATTTTCCTTGGCTTTTAATTCTGCTTGTTGTTGGGCTATTTCTGTCTGTTTCTCAAGCAGTGCCCTCTGTGCAAGCAAATCAGCCAACTTTGCCTTCTCCTGTATGAGAGCTGACTTTACACTTGATGCTGTGCTTTTAACTGACCTCCTGGATTTATGTGACCTGCTCCGCAATGAAGATCCGTCCATAGAATCCTGCAAATTTGCTTCTGTTGTGGCTATCCATTTATGCACTTTAAATCTGAATCCTAAGGCAGACAATTCTTTATCTTCAAGCCTTTTGATTTCTGACTGGTGCTCGTTGACAGGTAGTTGAGACAAGTAATCACTGTGGCAGTCTTTGTATTTCTTCAACCCTTCCTCAAACACCTCTATGCCTGTCTTTACTAAATGGAGATTATCAGGCTTCTCCATACACTTGCTGACTTCATTCCGTTTCTTTGAGAGGGCAGAAAGAGCAGCAGTCTGGTTGTTCTTGAGGGTGCGTAACATCTCCTTGGCGTCACCATTGTCTTCTACGTTGTCCTTCTGATCCGTATTCATGTTAAAGATGAATGAACTATTGTTATGGGCGACACAAACTCCTTCTAGATGCTGACAGATTGGAACCTTCACCACCATTCAGTAATGTTGGTATTGACCTCTTTGGACCCTATTACATCAAGGAAGGAAGAAAGGAGTTAAAGAGGTATGGTGTGATATTTACCTGCTTGGTTAGTAGGTCAATTCATATTGAAATTGCAAAGCATTTATGAAAGAGTCAGATTGTAAAGTGTTTGCAGTTTCAATATGAATTGACCTACTAACCAAGCAGGTAAATATCACACCATACCTCTTTAACTCCTTTCTTCCTTCCTTGATGTAATAGGGTCCAAAGAGGTCAATACCAACATTACTGAATGGTGGTGAAGGTTCCAATCTGTCTGCTGGAAGATCAGCCTTCTTTTGACTCAAAGCTGGTTCTTTCAACTTCCGGCAAGTAACACAATGAAATAACACATTCCTGACAGTTGCATTAGCATTGATGATCCAATACTTCTGCCTTAGATTTGAGAGAACGTGGTTTCTACCTGAAAGAGCTAATAATTCATGCTCATGTCGTATCAACAATGTAGTCACATGATGCTTCTTTGGTAACAGTATGGGATGTTTGGCAGACTGTGGAATGTCAGACCTTCTTATCCTACCTCCAACCTTCAATAAGCCATCCTCAGAATCAAGAAAGGGATCAAGCTTATATATTGGACTATTTTTGCCAACTGACAATTCCCTTGATAAAGCCTTCACTTCATCACCAAACACCTCCCATTGAACATACATTATGATTGCCCTTTCAGCATCAGGAGATAACACGCAAACCATCATAGTGATGAATGCACAGGGTTTAGTTACGAGTAACTCAAAAAGAAAAATAGAGTTCTTAGAAGAACTAACCCAAACTATAAAGAAAATAGATATAATGAATATAAGTGAAACCTGGTATTCCCAAGAGACTGCTAATTATGATCAAATAAGGGTTCCAAACTTAAAGATCAGATAGAAAAAATAGGAATCAAGGGGGAACCACGATATATGGGAAAGACAAAAAACAAGGACAAAATATATGATAAATATAGTAACTCAGAATTTGAACTAATATGGGTAGAATTTGAATTTGAAACATTAATGAACATAGTAATATATAGACCCCCAATACTAAAGAGTTCGACGCAATAATAAAAAAATTGGATGATATATGTAGAAATCACAAGGACTGGACTATTCTCCTATCCAGAGACTTTAACTTTCCTTTCGTAGACCGGAATGAACGAGATTGTGGTTGTATATATACGTATAAAAAAGAGAGTAATAGTAGTGCAATTCGAAAAGCTATGAGATATGCTACTAGAATACAACATTCAACAAATAAATCATCTGCCACCAAGAAAGGAAAATACTTTAGACCTAGTATTTGTGAACGAGGGGAATTATGTTAAAGAAATAATAATTTATAATGCGAGCATTTTCAGACCATAATTTCATAGAATTAACAGTCCATTTCAAAGCAAGTGAAAACAGAGATAAGCAAGAAATGAAAAAGTGGGAAGGATATGGAAAATACAATTTCTACTGTAAAAATATAAGATGGTCAGAAATAAATGAAGAATTAAACAAAGATTGGGATAACATTTTCTTAAGGGATGATATACAGGTAAATACGGAGATATTATATAAAATATTAGAGAAAATAGTGGATAAATATATACCGAAGAAGAAAAGTAAACATCAGTAATGCATACCACGAGACATAAGGATCTTGTTCCAGAAAATCAGAAAGTGGAAAAAAGGTCTTGCAAATGAAAAAAATGCATGGAAAGTGATGGAACTAAAATGTAAGATAGAAAATGCGGAGCAAAAGATTATACAATCAATAGAAAATGATAAACGGGACTTGGAAGAAAAAACCTTGTAAATATCAAGCAAAACCCCCAATTATTATACTCGTATATGAAAAAGATGAATAAATGAAAAATAGAAATAGGCCCTCTAAGAATTGAAGGGAGATTAACAAATGAAAAAAAAGGAAATATGCAACATATTGGCAGAAAGATATAAGTGAGAATTCACCCCTAGAATTGATAATGAAGATAATGATACAGAAATAAGTGATGAAAATAGTGAATATTTATCAGACAGATATTAATGAAGCCGATATTGTGCAGGCTATTAAAGAAATAAAAAATGGAGCTGCAGCTGGGCCAGATGATGTCCCTGCTGTTTTGTTAAAGAAAGTAGTTCATTCTATCGCAAAGCCACTTGCAATATTATTAAGACAAAGTGTAGATACAGGTAAGATTTATGATGAGCACAAATTAGCATATATTACCCCTACTTTCAAAAGTGGATCAAGACTAGAGGCAAGTAATTATAGGCCTGTGAGTCTAACATCACATATCATGAAAGTGTATGAAAGAGTAATGAAGAAAAATATTATGAAACATTTAATAAAAAATAATTTGTTTAATAATAGGACAACATGGAAAAAGTACACAAACCATATACAAAAATATGAAAAACGGAAATGAAACAGATGTGGTTTATCTAGACTTTGCAAAAGCTTTTGACAAGGTAGATCATAATGTATTAGCGAAGAAAATTAGAAAACATAATATAGTGGACAAAGTAGGAAAATGGTTAAAAGAATTTTTACACAACAGAAAACAGATAGTTATTGCAAACGATGAAAAATCGGATGAAGCTAAGGTAATATCCGGTGTGCCACAAGGTACGGTGTTAGCTGCATTACTGTTTGTTATTATGATTGCAGACATAGACAGTAATGTTAAGGACTCGGTATTGAGTAGTTTCGCCGATGACACAAGAATAAGTAGAGTAATTACTTGTGATGATGATAGGAACACGCTACAAAGAGACCTTAACAAAGCATATGATTGGGCAGAGGTAAATAGGATGGTATTTAACTCTGATAAATTTTAATTAGTAAATTATAGAGATAGAGAAGGAAAGCTATATGTATATAGGGGACCTAATAATGAGACAATCACAAATACGGAAGCAGTTAAAGACCTTGGTGTGATGTTGAATTGGAAAATGTTATGCAATGATCAAGAAGCAATTCTATTGGCAAAATGTAAAGCAAAAATAGTGATGTTCTTACGGCACTTCAAAACAAGAAAAGCTGAACACATGATTATGCTTTATAAAATGCACGTTCATAGTCCACTTGAATATTGCAATATGATATGTTAACCACACTATCAAAATGATATTGCACAAAGGTCCTTTACAGCTAGAATAGAAGAAGTTAAGGATCTTGACTACTGGGAAAGACTACAATCCTTAAAATTATATACCCTAGAAAGGAGAAGAGAACGCTACATGATAATTCAGGCATGGAAACAAATAGAAGGAATTGCTGAAAACATCATGGAGGATAAAATATCAGAAAGAGCAATCAGAGGTAGATTAATAGTGCCCAAAACTATACCAGGAAAAATAAGGAAAGCACACAGGACATTAATCCAGTACGCACCAGCATCGACAATGCAGTGTCTTTTCAATGTATTGCC
>NC_061100.1:70080483-70092983 GCF_015104395.2 Macrobrachium nipponense
TTTCGCCTTGTTTAGTATTTTGAGGCTCCTCCCATGAGAGTTTACTTAGAAAGGGTTAATAGCACCTATGCGTAGATCTGTCCCTTTGAATTGTGATAGCAGGTAAAATAACAATCAAGAAGAAACACTGAGGAGAAAGCTATAATAAAAGTGTTGTTGGCTTAGAACATTGATCCTCTCCAGAATCACGGGGTCAGTGACTAAACAGTCAACTATCAATTTTGTATTTATTCTCACATGCCTTTTATTCAACCATTGGGAGAACAATGATAAAGTTATCTGAATTGTGCAGTACGTTAGGGGGTTCTAGATGCACCCTTGCCCTGATGAGGGATAGCATTACTTGAATATCAGTAGAATAAGGACCCTGACATCAGGAGAAACTTTAATGAAAATGAATACTAAAACTACTTTGTCCTATAACATCATCATGGTGAAGCTCAGAACTTTTTTAATGACTCACTTACGTCGTCGCTACTTTGTATGTGAGTGATGTTATTTAGGATATTAGTTCCTTTAAAGGTTTTTGAAGCACACGACCTGGACACTACCATAGCAGTCTTGAGTAGCAATCGTCGCATCATATGGGAACTTATCGTTGGTATGACATTCATTTGCTATAAATGTTCTGATGCACTTACTGGTTATTCATACAAACTGGAGGAATAAGGAACATCTTAAAAAAAATTACTACAGGTAAATCAACCGAATAAAATTCAATAACATTATCCTCATTACATGTACTGGGTTTGCTGACAGCAAAGTCCCTATGGAACGAATATTGAAAAGTGTATTTCTGATCAATGGGTAGTAAAATGCTATTGCAAAAATTCTTTTTCACCGAGCCCAGTCTGAATAGAAAAACATGAATAGTTTTCTGATATGAACGGTATTTTCGGTTATATTGAAATAGGTTCGGTGTATAAAAGTTTCTACAACAACACGGCTGTCAAAAACATTTTTTGCCTGAAACAGATTAAATGTGTTTTATATTCAGCCAGCTTATAATTCAGAATGTTGAAATCGTCTTAACTTTGCCGAATGACGAAGTATATAAAAGGCGTTCATGAGGAAAAATATAAAACTTGATATTTAACTGGGTCCTGTAATTCGCTAGTAAAAAAAAAAAAAAACACGAGAGCATCACAAAAGTCATCCTGCTTGCGTAGGTAACATTAGCGAATCAGATTAAAACTGGCGATCTTGGAGTTGATAGTTGCCTTAATTTTCACGACAACCGTTGCTCATGTTCAAGTTGACGAATTTACAGGTCACTTGCAAGGCTGGGTTCATGGCGAATAGGATTCCGAAAAACTTCCGCGCCCGCTAATGAAAATGAAAGGTTTTGTATACTATTCTTGTTAAATATTCCTGCATATCTCATTGTGGTTGTTGGCTGCGATATAGTAACGATGAACATTTGATATAAGTATTAGCATTATGTAATGTCTATAGAAACTTTATCTTGCACACCTTTTAACATCTCGCAAGTCTATGTTCTTAAAATAGAATTTACTCTTTTAAACAGATGAATAATAACTGCTGAGGTGAAAAAGAGATTAGGGTTTCTCCTCAACCAAACCTGACTAAAAGACATCACACCAACGCCCTCCCCTAAATACCGAATGCTTTGGAGCATAAGGGCCGATTCACACTTCGTACGGTGAGGATTCACGCGCGTTCTAGCAAAATGCCATTGTGTTCACACCATGCTATAGGATACGATCTGTTTAAACGTAGCTGTTGTTCTGACTTCGCGCCAAAAATATTGTTTGAAGCAGTTCGCTGCAATAGCGTTACTTTTAGATGAAGAGAAAAGTCATTAATGGAAGAAAAGAGTGCGGGTTCACAAACGCCAAATGAAGAGGAAGTCAGAAGGTGAATTTTGGACATCATAGAGGGAGTTGAAAGATGCTCAAATGAATTTTTACCAGTAGTTCAGAAGAGCAGTAGCCTAATTTAATTATTTGCTTCAGGAGGTAGAGGAAGACTTGCTTAAGACCAAAAAAATCGCCAAGAAACTATTTAAATACAGAAGAGATTTGGCCTTAAGCTGTCTATTGTATGTATGTTATCTATTACATTTTCCATTGTTCTTCTAGTTTCAGGAGAATTAAATCAAAATCTTTTATTTTAGACAGCACGCACGAGAAGAGGAGAAGGAGCAAACGATCGCGCTCTGGATCGCTTGAAGATGCAACATCAGCTGACTACACTGCAAGAAGTTGTACGTCGGGGCTCCCCTTGCAACCGCGCTCCTCTGCATCCCAGCCGCGCCTTAACTGCTCTTTAAAAATAAATGTCTTTTTGCCTCAAGAAAGTGGTAAAGAGCACTGGAAAGAATAAAGGCATAGAAGGCCTACTGAACATATTGAAATCATGTTGTAGCTAATTATTTATGTCTAAAGATGGATGAGTTTTTGTAGTTATTTATTTTAACTGTATATTTACGCATGGATCCCTCCAAGAACTTCATTTAATTCCGTAGGATATTGATGAGGTAGTTATCGGATGATGGCTACCATCGATATTAAAGAGAGCTTTATAGCGAAAGCCTTAATAGAAGTGATGCAATGAGGCTTAAGAAGTACACCGGGAGATTGGAATGCATCAACGACATAGTGGCTGAGGAGACATTTTACTACGAGAAATGTTGTATACTTTTAATGATCTCTAAAGAAATGTTTTATTTTTCAAAATATATTTTGCTATATCGATAACCTTCTTGAAAACTGTAGTTAAGCTCTTGGCATTATATCCAATCGGTTACTGGAAAAGTGATATATTTGTAATGCAATATGAACATATGGACAATTATTTCTTAAAATATCCGTAGTCTTTCGTCATTTCTCAAGCTTGACACAACTTTGATATTTCATGTGATAAAAAGCATTTTTCGCGTATTAACAGTTATTCTAATATCTCTTATTATTATTATTATTCATTATTATTATTATTATTATTATTATTATTATTATTATTATTGGTACAAATAAAGGGTATATTAAGTATAAGGTCATAAAATGAATTAGATCGGTCAAAATTTTCATCGATAGAAATAAATCATTTCCAGGGTTCCAATCAATACACAGAAGGAACCGTGCCAGCTATATAAATCCCACCAAATATAACGGTAAACTTATAGTACTTTAAATTTATACTATGCACCGATTACTAAAATTTTTCTAGTCCTAGTAGCTATACGAATACGCAAGTAAAACATTTTTTTTACATATATTCCATAAGTTATCCTACTTAATTACCGTCATTTGATATTTTCCTCTATAATAGGCGGTTTAGGCATAAAATGCAAAAAGTAAAAAAAAAAAAAAAAAATTATTTTCGGGGATGATTTCGCACCTTGAAATTTTGTCAGGGGCTGCAAACACGTTTTTTTTTTTTTTTTTTTTTTTTTTTTTTTTTTTTTTTTTTTTTTTTTTTTTTTTTTTTTTTTTTTTTATACTAGGGATCTATAGGAAGAAATTGGTGAATAAATTTTGTCTTTTTGCGAATTTCTTCCAGGTTCCGAACTAATCCGACCTTGCCTTATGTTTTCCATAGGATTTGGAAGACAAAATAAAGAGGATTACCAATAGCCAGGTGTCGATGGTTAATCGTGGACCGCTTAGTCTCTGTATGTTCTTTAGTTTGCTGTCACCGTGATTTGATAATATATATATATATATATATATATATATATATATATATATATAATATATATATATATATATATATATATATATATATATATATTATCAAATCACGGTGACAGCAACTAAGACATACAGAAACTAAGCGGTCCACTGATTTACCATTGTCCGGTGGTAGTTGATGAGTTAACAAGGTTTGAGGAGATTTCCGTTATGAAATAAGACTGACAGAAGGGGTTGCGGTTAAAATTATTTATTGAGTATATATATATATATATATATATATATATATATATATATAATATATATATATATATATATATACTCAATAAAGAATTTAACCGCAACCCCTTCTGCAGTCTTATTTCATAACGGTAAATCTCCTCAAACCTTGTTAACTCATCAACTACCACCAACAATTTCTTATATCAATAACTTGACTCACAAAATTTTGATCATGGTTTTCAAAAAAATTTGTCACCTACGTTCTGATCCGTCTTCTCAATTCCTGAATGTACTATCTCTATAATTATTGGTACCACGATCTGTTTTGCATCCCCTTTGTCCTCATTACTCCTCAACATATTTATTATCCTCCCAACAAATTATCTTCACATTCCAGACCTGCATAAGGCAACTTATAACCCTTTCTCACTAATTCACTCCTCAGAAATGCCTTCACATCTGCTAAAACCTCATCATCTTGTTTTTTTTTTCACCAAACTAATAACCCAACCCACACACTGCCAGTTACAGTACACACATGCTTATCCTCCACCACATTATATTTACCATCGATATACTTAATCTTAGCATCAGAATTTCTATTTGTCAAAAACTACCTAGTCCTCTTTGGAAAATGATTTGGCTTTTTATAAAGATCCAACAATGACTTATGATCCATAAGGACTTCAACTTTAACTTGTTAAAATGAACCAAACCAGAAATCACAGCGAACGCCTCTTTGTCCACTGTTGCCATGAATCTTTCTTTATTTCCCGGTTTTTGAACTTCCTGCTCTACAGTGCTATGAGATGTAATTTACCTTTAAATTTCTGCATTAAGCAAGCACGTACCCCTTCTTGACTGGCATCCACCACTTACATGATGAGCCTCTCTCCATGAAACTGTACATCATCCCTCAATACATTCGTCAAAGGTGCCGACAACGTAGAAAATATATTGTCAAACATATGGAAAACCCCCTCCATTCCCATGAACAAGCGAACGTTTTTCTTAGTTCTAGGTATTGGAAAATCCGCAATAACTTTGACTTTGTCATCATTCACTCAAACACCTTCTTTCGAAATGGCATGCCCTAGATAGACAATATTCTTCTTCAAGGATCACACTTGGCTAATTTTATTTTCAGACCTGCTATTCTAAGCCTCTTAAAAATTTCCCAAAGCGCATCTAAATGTTCCTCTATAGCATCCACATAGACAAAAACATTTTTCCAAAACATCCTGTAGAAGACTGCACTCACTAGCCTCATAAATGTCATAGGACTACTTGACAAACCAAGAGGCATCTGTGTAAATTTACAATGTCCCTTTAGAATTGAAAAGGCTGCCAATGTTAATTCCTTACTCTTCACACCCAATGGCAAGAGCACAAGCCATTGGATGGGATCAGTTAATGAATAGGTATTCATACCTTCAATCTCCACAAATAAATCTGGCAGACACGCCACCGTGTCTACACATATACAAATCAAACCATCCTTCTTTGGTACTGACAATTATGAAAATTAAATAGTTATGAGCTAGGCTTAATTATACCTTCCTTCTCCCACTTGTTAGTCTCTTGTTCAACCTGGTCTCTATTCATAAAAGATATCCTACACGACAGGGCAAAAATTGGCTTCATCCCCTCCTCTAAATGCGTTCTGTGTTCTAACAAATTAATTAACCCCGATTTATCCCCCTTCAGAGTAATAACAACCGAGTATTCAGTTATTACTTTTGCTAAACCATCTATATAATCTCTATAGTCTGCTACACCCAAATGTAGCAGACTATAGAGATTATGTAGATGGTTTAGCAAAAGTAATAACTGAATACTCAGCTGTTATTACTCTGAAGGGGGATAAAGATATCCTTTCCTACCTCCATTTCAGCCTCCAAAACCCCATTTTGCTCCCCAATTAATGCCATCAATTCAGTTTCATCACTCCATTCATTTAAATCTATAATGCACATGCCTCTGATATCTCATAACTGAACTATTATAGTTTAGTAATTCCAGCAATGTAACCCATTTATTCAATACTTATTTATTGAGACTGTACTCACCACCCATTTCAGTTTTTCACTACCTTCCACCACACTTGCCTGTGTATCCACTTTAATATCTCTCACCTTAACTATCACCAGATCAACCTTACCTGGTTTTAAAAGTATATCATCCGTTGAAACACGCTTATATATTCTCTGCCCCTCACTATTAGGGTCACTTTCACGCTGTGATTGATTATCTCCCACAATATCCTCATTACTTACGCTTATTTCCTCATTATCCCCCAAAAAGAGATATAAACCCTTCCATTTCTACAGCACCTACATATGGGATAAAGCCCCTAGTTTCAGCAATTGTTATACCTCCTTCACTAGGATCTATAAAACTCTTATTCCCTCCACCTCCACATGCAGGAGATCCCAGAAAATTCTGTGTGCCAAGGCCACTCCCCTCACCACCAAAACTGGTTCCTCTATCAACTGGCTTCCCATCGAAAAACAGATACAACATCCAGTTAATGATCCTGGATATCACACACTTTCTCCTTTGAGTGTTCCAGCTAGTACTAAGAAAACATTGATTGATAAAAATCATAGTCTGATGCACACGTATCTACAAAAATCAAAGTACCAGACCCAAATATGGCTCCCTTCACCACAGGCTTTGGTCTTTGTATATCTCCCAAAAGCCCTATATGATATGAATGTCCTACCCTATCCTTTTGGTCGTTCTGCCCTCCAAAAATTCTGTTTATTTTTAGATGTCTTTGGATATCTCCCCAAAGGAGCTTTCTTATAGCTACTCCCAACATTTTGACTCACAGGTCTATCACTAATCTTTCTGAGTAATGGACAGAACTTCAATTGTCTGTAGAATTCTTACACATGCCACAATACTTGAGATGGCAATATTTTTTCATGATTAAATCTTCCCATGAAAAGTTCCTTTGACCAGTCCCTTTGGTTTTTGTCCTCCCATTAAAAAATGTGCTATCTTCTGTTGGGTATTATGATATGTGCTTCTTGATTTGGGCAAAAATAAAAGACGTAAGTTCTACCAGACCATCAAAACTGCTCACAATGGCATTCAGAATCTCATTCAGAGGCCAGGAGAAATGCAGTAACCTCTGAAAATTTCCCAACGATATTTAATCACCAAATACTCAACTTGAACCTTTCAATTTTTCCAAAAAGTCCAATCCTGTATCAAATATCTGAGGTAAAATATATTATCGAACTCTGCCTCTTCATGATTTTATAAAATGCCACCAAATCCTAGACCGAATTACCTGATTCCTATGCCATATGCAGTTCACAGAAATTTCTTTAAGTCATGCCAAGTATGACATTTTCTAAATCCAAAACCATGACAGTGTTTACCAAAATTTCCTACATCCAGTGCCAAAATCCTTTTGGCTTCGTTAAGATATCTGTTAAATTTGTGATATTTTTTGTAGTCAAATGATTCTCCAAACTCTTAATGCAAATTTCAATAGGTTGCCTTAAACCCCATTCACTAACCCTGCAAAAGGCTGAATTGGCGAGGTTAAAGCGGTTACCCTGTGAACCAACGTCTTTTTTATTTGTCTCCCATTTCGCCGAATCTCTCTTTCAGACCCCACATTTAAGTACCTATCTTCCATTTGTATCGACACAGGCTGCTCGTAAGAGTGTTACTCATTATAATAGGTTTGTTCATAAACTTAACTCAATTGAAAATAGTATTTTGAACCGTTTAGGTCAACAAAACTAAGTTATGAACCTATCCACGTGCCCTTTAACTAATAACCAATCCATATTCTTAAACTTGTTTATTATTTTCCCTAAAAACTGATAAAAAAAACACAAACTCAACTTCCTGTAGCTGGTTCAGTTAAGGTAGATTCTCGGATGAGGCCTATGCCTACAAGGCGTTTGTTTGGCGGCCGCTGATTGGTTGGTACCGGGAGGTAGGCAGCTCCCAGCCAATCAGCGGCCGCCAAAGGAACGTCTCGTAGGCATAGGGCTCACCCAAGAATCTACCTTAAGTACCAGACACAACAACACACACCCCCTGCCTAAAAGATTTATGATAGCTATAAACACCCCGCAAACTAGAACTACATATGCAAAAAACAAAAAAAAAAAAAAAAAAAAAAAAAAAAAAAAAAAAAAAAAAAAAAAAAAAAAAAAAAAACGAGCCATATTGTCCCAAAAGATTTCTTCAGAAAAATCAGAAAAATCTGTAAAGTTAAGAAAAATATAGAAATTTTGGAAAAATTTCAAACAATCAACCCCAAATTATCTTATTTCTATGGGCTTCCCAAAACTCACAAAGATAACATTCCCTTCCGCCCCATAATCTCGTGTGCTGGAGCTTTCAACTACAGTCTCTAAAGGTTAGCCGAATTACTATCCCCCTTTTTAGGAGATGTTTCCCTTATTCATATATAACACAGAAGAATTTTGTAATAAATTTAGGTTGGCAAATATCCCCGCACATAACATAATACTTCTCGGCCTAGACGTAGATTCCCTTTTTAGGAAAGTACCCATAAAATACGTATTAACGTTCCTCAAAAATAAACTTAAGCCATTTGCTGAAGACTTCCCCATAGAATTGAATAAAATAATGCAACTTGTAGAGCTAAGTGTCACTAATAACGTCTTTTCCTTTGGTAATAAGTTTTACAGTAAAAAATTTGGTTGCATTATGGGGAGCCCACTTAGTCCTGTGTTAGCAAACTTATATAAGGAGCATTTTGAAACAGTAATTATAAACCCTATAAAAACTGCAGATGTCATTTGGCTTTAACATACTGGAAAAAGGGAGTGGAGCTATTCTGATGTCTTTCTATAAAAGTTAAATTCTTTGGTCCTGAGCACAAAAATTACTGTGGAATGGGAAAACAATAATCAATCACCTTTTTAGATGTCTTAATTTTCAGAACTAATATCAACCATAAATTCACTATCTTCAAAAAATCGACAGTCTGACTTTTATACGTACATTGTTGCAGCTATCATGACATTTCATTTAAACTCGGCATAGCAAGCAACTTACTTCTTAAAGCCCTGAGAATTTGCTCCCCAGATTTTCTTAACAAAGAAATTGAACAATCAGAAGTCAACTTATCTTGTTCAAATACCCCTAACACATAACAGAAAAAGCCATACATAAAGCAAAGAGCGTTTTTTAAAACCTACAGAAAACAAAGACAAGCAAAAATACACAAACAAAATCATAATCCCTCGCGTGGATAATTTACGAGAGATAACACAAATCATAGGCCCCTCCAACCCTTTCATCTTCACTTATCCGAATACACGGTGGAAATCCTTAAATAACGTTCAGCAGCAACCAATGTCCTTATGGCCGAAAATTCTTTTATAGCACTGGCAGCATTTTTGAAATCAAAAGAATTTTCGGCCATAAGGAACCATTCAAGAGTATGTAAAACTGACATTATGTATAATAATTTCAAAATACTCTGTTGATCTACCAATTGTCTTTCGCGCCTTCTTTAAGAATCTGTTTACATCAAGAAACTGCCGCCTTCCTTAAACAGTCAAACTACCTACACACCATTACATATGGCCTAACTGCCTATTACTCATATTCTCTCTCTCTCTCTCTCTCTCTCTCTCTGTATATATATATATATATATATATATATATATATATATATATATATATATATATATATATATATATATATTATATATATATAATATATTATATATGTATATATATATAGATATTATATATATATATATATATATATATATATATATATATATAATATATTATATAGTATATATATATATGAGTCCCCTAGTTATAATTAATAATATATTTAATATGTTCATTGTGACATTTCTTGGAATGTGAAGACTGTTCACTTTTAACTTCCCATAGAGACAAGAGTCCGAAGCAATGGCCTGATAAAGCTGATAAATCATTAAAGGGATGGCATGATACGAAAAGTGCATAGTTAAGCAGGTCAACGTTCATCAGTTCATGGGTCTTGTCCAAGTGCCTTTAGGAAACTGGCTGCGACCAATTAATGGGGCGTTAACGAAGTGTGCATTCATATGTACGTGTGCGCCTCTTCTGTTGATAATGGTATCATTAGCCAAGTCTATGGCTGAGACTTTCAGAGATGTCTGTGAGAGAAAGGCAAAATGCTGGGGATAGCTCTGCGAAAGTTTATTTAGTTCTGTGTGTGTTTTCCAGGCTGAAATGGGTAAGTGTTAACTTACTTTAGCCAAAGAGGTGGCTTGTTGATTGCTTGTAAAATGTCGTATTTCATTTAGGCTGTTAACTTTGTCTTTAAACCTATGTGTGCTAATGAGTGTGTTTCCAGTGTCTTTGTAACAGATGATTCTGGCGAGGGAACTAAGTTTTCTATGGGGGGACAGAGGGTCCCGTTTGGGAGGAGAGATAATTGGTGTGACAAATTACTGCTTAAGACATTTTAAATACTGGGGGGTTAACTTAGTAGTTAGTCTGGGAGACTTGGATTATTATCTTTCCATTGTTGAATAAACATTTATTTTTTATATAACTTTGACTCTCATTTTGATTACCTGTCAGAATGGAGAGAGAGAGAGAGAGTGAGAGAGAGAGGTCGCGAGACGAGAGAGAGAGGTCGCTTGGAGCGAGAGAGCGAGACCGAGAGAAGAGGAGCGAGAAGAGAGAGAGAGAGAGAGAGAGAGAGAGAGAGAGATTGTGTGTATCAGTTTGCCTACCGCTTTGGTTTCACACATACCAAATAAATATGAGATTAATGTCTTGTTACACACACACACACACACACACACACACACACATATATATATATATATATATAATATATATATATATATATATATATATATATATATATATATATACATATATATATATATATATATATATATATATATATATATATATAGATATATATATATATATATATATATATATATATATATATATATATATATATATATATATATATATATATATATATATATATATATATATATATATATATATATATATAGATATATATATATATATATATATATATATACATATATATATATATATATATATATATATATATATATACTATATATATATATATATACTATATATATATCATATATATATATATATATATATATATATATATATATATATATATATGTATATATACATATATATATATATATATATATATATATATATATATATATATATATATATATATATATATATATATATATATATATATATATATATATATATATATATACATACATATATATATATATTGCTTTTTGACTGTTATTCCACAGAGTTAGGTTTAGTGTTTTAATTTACTTTTAACTTAAGTCGGTTTTATAGTCTTTGATTTACTTTTAGCTAAACGACTGTTTGGATTATAAACTAACAACTAATTTCTTACAATTACTAGCTAATTTTACCATACTTTTTAATGTTGTATATATTAATTCTATTTATAGCCCTGAAGATGGGAAAGGATTCCCGAAACGTTGGTGTAAATAAAAAGAAGAAATAATTTCTAGTCTTCTCGCTGTCCTGTTCATTATTAGTGTGTGTGCCGTTGTACTTGGGTTCCAACTTCTCTTATGACTTGCATGGATTAGTTAGTGGTGGCCTTGAGTTTTGACTGGAAGACCTGGGTTTGATCGTGAGGTGAGTCAGAGATTTCTGTTTGTTCCACACGTGATTGTGAGTTGATTATTTCTATCATATTCAGTCACAAGGGATAATTTGAATGGAATGCTGTCAACTGCGGAGTTGGGAATTTCAGGAAAACACACTGGTATGCGAGGCAGCTAGCCTGCCCAGGTAAAGCCTTAGGTTTTCTTTTACTTAGGTTCTAACTTCTGTTATGACTTGCATGGCTTAGCTGGTAGTGTCCCTGACTTTCAATTGGAAAACCTAGTTTAGATCCTGATGTGAGTCAGAAATATATATATATATATATATATATATATATATATATATATATATATATATATATATATATATATATATATATATATATAAATGCATTCTTAACAATTCATGTAAATAACTCTCACTACTATAGTTAAAGCTAATTTTAATTAAAATACTTGAGAATCATGGCGTTCTTGAGATACTAATACTTAGACGATTTCCTAGCGATTATGTTTTCCGATTTTAACATAGAATTTAAAAAAATCAAGAAAATAATTTTCATTTTGATATGCATCTGAAATGCGTGTCACATATGTTGTAATATGTTTCTTATTGGTATGGTATTATTCTTAAAATTGATCTTTACTATGTCAGTGTTTAAGGTCTCAGATTGTTGCTGTTCCAAAGTTCATTTAGCTGATGTAGTATGTCTGTAATATCCTTGTTGATTACAAGTAAATAATTAGTGGCAATTCTCAAATGATTACACTTACGAACATTACCACCTTAATAGAGAAACGTTCCAAATCATAAAACTGGCTAAAACGCTTTGTCTTATTTCTATATATGACAGACAATAAAAGAATTTTAAGTTAAAAAGTTCAAATTTTACCGATCATAATTATATTGAGTCCGTTTTCCATTAGAGATATGATGATTCAAGCTGTTCTACATCTA
>NC_061100.1:70097983-70107983 GCF_015104395.2 Macrobrachium nipponense
ACCTCTCAGCGGGCCCTTGGTAATGGGAGACAGAGGCTCCTGTCTCTCGTGGAAGGCTGAGCCTTGTGGAAGATGGACAGTGTCCGCTGCTGGTAGTCGGCTAGGGCACCTAGGCCAATTGGTGGGGTGCCCTAGTACGTTGCAGGTTTTGCAACGGAACTGTGAATGATCAATCTCCCTCCTTGGTAACGGGGGAGACTTTTGGTGGACGTACTTCCTGGAGGAAGTAGAATTTCGATGACTCCTTGCTTTGGAGTGATTTGATGTGGGCTTAGGACCCCTAGGCTTTTTGAAATGAGAGGGAGACTTCATGTCTTGCCCTAGGAGGAGGTTGTAAACTCCTGGAATGTAGCTTACAACTGCAAGGGTACAAACTTTGGAGAAGTGAGGTCTGGTGACAATCAATTGGACGGTCGGAAGGATCAGTTTAATATGATTGATACCTTCAATGGTGATTAATTGACGTCTATTGACGTTAGTCCCTCGGGGGATTCGGTTTTCCCGTATCAGGGAGATTTGAGCGCCAGAGTCGTCGTAGGCTCTGACGTGGCTTGGCTGATAATGACTTTGGAGGGGTGCGATGGTTATAGGGCCCTTAGCCGGTGGTCCTAGCAAAGAAGGATTGGTAACAGCCATTGCGATGGCAGGAATATTAAAATTTGCGCACCCTCCATAATTGGCAGACATGTGACCCTTGCGGCCACAGTCTCGGCAGAATTTGTTCTAGAACTTCTTCTGTGGCACTGGATGATAAGGCCGAGATGCCCCCACAGGTTGCGAATCTGTGGAGTCAACAAGGCTGGCAGTGTGCTCTGGCACAGGTGAAGAGTCCTCTCTGACAGTGATTTGAGGTAGGGAGGTTAAGGAATCCTCCGTTGAATCACCCTCGGAAACAAGTCCGGTGTTAACTGGTGGGCTTACCTCTTCCAGAAGGGAGGAGGTAGGCAGTAAAATGGCAAGAGGTTGGCAGGATGCAGCAGGAATTTCTATCTCTGGCACTGGATCAGGACCAGGCTCACAAATAGAAAGGATGTCAGGGACATCAGAGGCACTAGCCTCTGAATCTAGAACTGATGATTGATTATTTGGTATGCTGCAGGGATCCGGTGCATCTTGTAGTGGGAGCTGCGTCCAGGGGAGATACGGCTTTAGTAGATCTCGGCCCAATATCACCTGATAAACATCATGAAATTGGTCAACTACGCCCAGGCGGCACAACGTGGTTTCCCTGGTCTCCTGGTCCAATAAGGGCATTTCCACCTTCAGAAGGACCGAAGGAACAGAATAGAGGTGACTGTCAATCCATTCTAACTGAATTTCTTCGTCTGTCTGGATTTTGGCACCCCTAGGCAATGCCTTTCTTGAAATGAGGGAGACCTGGGGTTCGGCATCGGCCATGACTTGTACCCACCGATAGGCCGTAGGAGACTGTTCATCAGGCAGGGCTACATGGTAGCCTTGGAGAAGTTCACCCTGGAAGCTCTCATCCCAAGGTAGGGATCGACTTGGGCACTGGTCTGAATCCACAGCATGCCCACGCACACAACAAGTGGTGCAGAACCTCCGCAACCACCTCTTACCGGGAATCCAGCTCATGGTCTGGGGCTTGGAAGCTTGCTGAGAGATTTCTTCATCTCTGAGAGCTAGCTCATGCTTTCTCTCTTCTTCTCTTGCCTTCCTTTCTGCTTCTCTTTCCTTTCTCTCTGCTTCTCTGGCTTTTCTCTGGTTTTCTCCTTCTTCCTTTTCTTGCAGGCGTGCGTCATCCTGCTGCGCCTTCATCCACTGGTCAAGTGCTGATCCAGTGTAACCGGCCTCCTTGCCCAGAGTTATGAGGATTCAGACCTTCTCCAGCTCCATGGATATATGTGGTTGGGCAGCAGAAGACATTTCTCTGGGCTGCAGTGGAGGCTCGGATGAAAAAGTCTTAAAAGACTGGGTGCTCTGCGGCACTTTGGGATTGGCACCTTCTGATGAGGCGGAAAATCAAATGGAGTGTGCGGCGTACGTCACACTTAAGGGCGTTCCTAAGTTGGAAGACGCTGGAATGGGCAACCTGTAGGTCCAATACAGGTGCACGGCATTATGGAGGCGTTCCTGGGTTGAGTGATCCGAAATAGTGGATACTCTAATGAATGGGCACTCCGTAGGACGTACACGCAGGTAAATAGCTACCTGTACGTCCTGTACAGGTGCACGGCACTTCAGGAGGCGTTCCTTTTTGACAGCACTTAAGGCTGGTATTGCGGCACTTTCGGGAGGCGTTCCCTTGTTGAGTGTTCCGAAGGATCACTGACCCTTGTACATGGACACACTAATTAATTGGGCGTTCCGTAAGGACGGACACGCAGGTAGAATGGCTACCTGTACGGCTGTACAGGTGCAATGGCACTTATGGAGGCGTTCCTTGGACAGCACTAGGAGTGCTGGAATATCGGCACTTCAGGAGGCGTTCCTTTTGGGAGTACTGGTAGCGTGCTGGTGTGTCCCATTGGACGACACTAAATGCAGTATACTCAAATATACTGAAGAGAAATGGCAATGCTCGTGGCAGAGTGTAATGGTGGAGGAGAGAAAGTAAAGGGTGGGAGTACCTCAGCAGCCAGTCGATGGACAGTGTCAAGAATTAGTGGCACTGTAAAATAGTAAGACCTGACGTGCACTGGTGGTGGCCAGTCCTAGACTGGTAACGACTTCCTTGATGGAAGTAATGAAGGTTGCGGGATAAAAAAAAAATGAAAAGACCACTCGGGCAATGACAGGTAATGGTAATTTTAGAAATGCTCAGTCCTTGGCTGAAGTACTCGATAAATGAAATAAATGCTTGCAAACTGCAATGGACACAGGCGCGTACGTATCACGCTCAGTGTAAATGATACACAAGAGACTAAAGTAATGTTAATGTATGCGTAATGGTAATGGATGTAGTACTCTTGGCTTCGTGAATAATAGGTTTTCTCTCTATCTCTCTCTCTCTCTCTCTCCTCTCTCTCTCTCTCTCTCTCTGAGAGGGTGAAAATGATATATGAAGAACTCCCTTGTATTTATTTGAACTACTAATATTATTAGTTAATACAACGCAACTTGCGTTAAATGATTTTTACTTACGTTAACCTGTAATGAAAGAATTGCTTTGGGTAAGGTTTATGTAAACGATGATGCACTAGCGATGAACGGTTTTTACGTTACTGGTAGCGGCTTGCGCTTATGAAATGATTTGCGTTTTCATATGAAATTTACAACGACGCGTTTTGCGTTAACAATTCTTGTGATTTACTCTTTGAAGATTTACGTTAACTTTCCGTAAGGATACTAGGTCCTTGTGACAAGTGAAATGACGGTAAGGATTTTAAGCTGAAATGTTAGCAAACATTTGTAAATGGAAAAGGTTATGTTTAGTACGAAAGGAAATGAAACTTTCACTCAGCAAGCGAGTGAGCGATGCTAGGTGAAAACGCGTGGTGAGGCTAGCAGAGCGGTGTGCTATCAGCGATGGCAAATCAGATGATTTTCTGTAAACGCGGAGGCGATTTACAACACAAAATTTCTAATTTATTATTCAAGATGAATTACGTTAATTTCTCTGGCAGAACGATAGATACTAGTACCGAGATTAATATTATTTACGTTAAAACTTCAAGACTTACGTTACTTTGCTTAAATCGTTGAGATAATGCTTAAAGGGATAAAACATGGCTGCCCTTTGTGAGCGAAGGTTGGCGGCAGGCCTGAGAGAGCGCATACGCTCAGCTTAAGCTAAGGGCTAAGCGGTTACCAACACTTGGAATGAAAACTAAGTTAAAATGAATTCCCCTAACATATCACAGACAAAAGAATTGTACATTTCTTTTGCCGTAACTATTAGTAGAACACTCCTAACTAGCTAGCCTTTCTAACACAGCAATAAACCCTGGCAAAGCACTTCCTAGTTTGATCTAGTACTTTCTGGCATCTATCTTACACGTGCTCATGTCTCGTCAGGAGAGAACAAGGCAATTTACAAAATAACAGAATTCACTTGGTGCTCTGGCCGTTACAATATAATAATATTTCTCACTTAACACTTATTTAAACCACTTCTAAAATAAATACTTAAACGTACCTTAAGCTAACATTTGTTATAAAATAATCATATTATATGAATGGTATACCTTACCGTGAGTCAGTGTGTGTCTTCCGCTGCAAGTGTACTTTGATTTGCGCTTTGTAAAAACATTTACATTTCACGTTTTACAGAGGATAACGCGATTTACAAGCCAGGTTCGTGGCAAGAGTCGACATTGTTACGTATGAGCCTCGGCCTTGAAGGGGCTCAAATACGTAAACAAAAATAGTTGAGGGAAAAAACAGAATAAATTACTTGAACTTACAGTAAAAAGGATTTATTGTGATAATTTACTCTAGAGGAAAAGGTCGCCAGAAACTCAGCTAATTACTCTACATCTATTTATTTACAAGAGGCTGCTTAACAGCCTGGGAAAGTAAATGCAACTGGTCCACACGTGGACTTGTATCTCTCACAAGAGGATGATAGTAAAAAGCTGGTTTCGAAATCTTGCGGTAATGCAACACTTGCGGGGCGCAAAGACTTGGACACATGACTCAGGGAAATCTTGGAAAAAGATCCCAGATTAGACAAGATAAAAAAAAGGACTTCTTGCACAAGTTACGATTATTCAGTTCTCTAACACTGGGGAAAAGGCACTCTAGTGTTAACCGAGGTATGCACTGACTTCATTTGTCTGGGACGATCACACAAGGGAAACATGTGGCCATAAGGCAGTGAGAGGAACAGAGGGATATTCGTTTGAGGTTGAAGTTTGAAAATGGGGGTAAATAGACACTAGGAGGTAAGGAACTGGCAATATGCTGTTTCACAAGACGTACCTGGATGCCATGATCAGTGGACCTTTGTAGAAATGCGGCATCCGGCTTTGTCTCAGGTCTGGGGCTCTGGGTGCGCCAGTATTGCATTATTAGGCCTAAGTGGGAAGGCTCGTGGCTGGGGACATCAGTCCGAGGTCACGACTGGAGCCGACTGAGCGAGGGCAGCAGGTGTGTTTCCTGGGTGTTGGGGGTCAGCTTAACCCCCCAAAAGCAGGGCAATCCTGGAAACAGAACATACAGCCAGCAGAGGGTTCACAGGAAAAAGAGCTTAAGGCCTAATAAGTACCAGGCTACCTACATCCTTCCCTTTGGGATACGTCCCTAAAGCTGACAAGTCTATATTTTCCCCCTTCCAGCAGGAAATTCCTATCTCTGGCTGGCTAGCTTTGGTTTCCCGCCTAAATCAGCTGATATTTGGAGGAATATGGCTGCCTTTTTACAAATCAAAATATTTAACTAAATGCTGGGTAGACGAGGAGATCAATAAACTAGCAATACATATATATATATATATATATATATATATATATATATATATATATATATATATATATATATATATATATATATATATATATATATATATATATATATATATATATATATATATATATATATTCAAGAAAATCGTATTCTCTACATTAGCAATGAAACGCAAAATCGCAAGAGATTGCATGGGCAACAATGAACACCTAAAAGAAGCTGCAGGCAGAGAAAAGCACGGGGTCACTCAGAGGGAGGGTAATTGAAGGATCAGTGAAGCCACCATACGCAATTGGAAAAAAACAGCTTTAATCTACTCTCTCACACACATATTATAAATACAGTTGGACTACGTGTCCAGCCATTCTATGGATACTTTCCAATAGGGACTGCCTGTCCTAGAAAGCTGGTAACGTTTCCTGAATTTAATATCTCCGCTAGATACCATCTAGTTTCAATGAGGTCCTAGTTAGATTAAAATATACATAGAGAGAGAGAGAGAGAGAGAGAGAGAGAGAGAGCGAGAGAGAGAGAGAGAGAGATTTACAACACCAAAGATGTAAATTTAGAAAAGACAAAAAAAGAGAAAGATATGAAGCTTGAGTTACTTTAAAGACCCTTCTGCAAACGCTCATTTATTATTAGCAAATCTTGGGTAATTTTAGAAGTGAAAAAAGTTGCCCTCTTTGTTTTGTTTGCTATTTTGATTACTTAATGAAATGTTTCATTTCCATTTATATGAATTTGCAGATACATTGTCGATACAGTGTAATTTTCTCTTTTTCCCTGCATGTGCAAAAATTTTGAATTAATTAGTATATGAAATCATAAGTTCAGTTTGTCCGTATATTGTGTATATATGGTATTAAAGATAAAATGTGATGGTTAAAATGATCTTTTTGCACCTCTAATTAGCTCCAAAGGTAGTATGACATAGGTAAGGATTAAAATGGTCTTGAAATAAGCTAATTTAATTATAATTTGTGAGAAACTGGCAAATAAGAGAAATTATCCTGTTAAAACAAAGCTTATCTCATAACCAAAATTATTGTAGAAAGTAGCTACTGAATTCATGCTAATAAACAAAACTGAGCTGAAGGACGACATTGATCAAAGATTTGATCATTGTTCCAGTAATACTCGTTTCCCTCCTTTAAGGGCAACCCTAGGAAGGTTCCGACTAGACTTTGTGTAGTCTGCTATTTAATGCTTTCTGATATCATCTCGTTAATGATACTTTCTTCTTGTGTAATTCTAAATAATTATTGATATTTTCTATTTATCTTATTATTAAACAAATACGAAGTATAATAATGGTTCATAGTGTTTATAACACTGTTACTTCTTCTTAAAAATATAGTGTGTACATAGGTCGGTCACAGTAGGGATTATCTCCCACGGTCTCTTACAGACCTTGACAAAGAATATCCAACGTTTTCCTCCCACTGCTATCCCTCCGCAGAAGGGTTGGCTGCCTTGAAGCATCTCCTCCAGCTATTCCTACGAAAAGCATCTTCCTCCACTAAACTCCCTCTTCCACAAACCCTCCTTCGCTCTACCACCCCTTTGCTTACCTCACGGCCTTCTACTTCTGACAGTTTCCCCCAAAACCCTGTTCACCCTTCCTCGTCACTCAAAATAAAAAGGGAAAGATTTGTGCTTTTCATTTTACTGATTTCCATTGACCTTGCATTCATTCCATTAAACAAATCTGCTGAAATCTTGAAGCTTCAAAAAGGATGAAGACGCCCTGAAGCAAAAAAAAGGGCCAAAAATCGGGTTTTTGTTAAATACATTCTCATTATGATGAAAATGGTAATGAGAAAGATAGCTTATGTTGCCAATTCTTAGCCAGACATTGATTATTAAATTAATAAGCAAATGTAACAACACGGAAAACTGGACGGCTAGCATAGTTACCTGTAACTGTGAAAGGTATACTTCAGATGGTCGAAAAAGATATCTTTAGATATTTATCATATACAAGATTAAATTCTTTTTTCATGTTTATCGTTTATAACAAACCTTTATTTCTTTGGAAACATTAAGATCTGCTTAAGAATGACACTTAAACAATAGCTTCGGAACTGTTAAGTGGTATTACGAATGAGACGTTGGAAAGTGCAGATGCCGTAATGGGTTAGCTTTTCTTCCTAAATAAAGTTCCTGCATGGCGAAACTGAGTAACTGAAAATTTCAAAAGAAAATCAATAAATGAATCTAAAAGCAACTACAGTCAATGCATAGCATTCGAAAAATAAAAATCTCTGCCTGTCACCCACCCACTGATTTGTATGATGTGTTTCTACTCAATAAGAAAAATAAAACTATCATCCAAATACTAGGGTTTCAAGGGAATGATAAGCAAAAAAGAAGTCAGAGAAAGCAGTAACTCTCATCAGTGACAATGCAAATGTCAGCCGAAAGAAGGTAATGTCGATTACCTGTCAAGTACACCAGCACATTCTAGTGCGTGTAATGAACCTGTTATGGCAGTAATTTTAATACGGAGAAACAAGTGAATAAATCGGGGGAAATAAGTCTGGAATAGTAAAAAATAAACTTACAGATAAATGAAATTGTAGAAATTCTATGTTTTGTGTGTGTTGATAAGGAAAAGTCTTCCATTTGAGTGAGTGGTTATTCTTTAAAAAAAGTCCGGCTCAAATATCCCGAATTGGGCCAAAATTTGTTTGACATTGCTGCCGGTAATAAAACTGAATGTTATGAAGGAGGATTCCTGTGCTCTTCATAGCCAATTTTGAAAATAGAAAAAGCAGTGATCACAAAAGCTGCCTAATGACATGTATTTCATGAGAAGCAATTTATTTTAAATTGATCTATACTTTTGCTAAATTATCTTTTTGAAACTTAGAAAGTATATATGTACATAATCTAGTTGAATACAATTTACAGTTAAATTGAAATAGACATAATATCTAGCATTGTCCATAAGCAGAAAATAGTCGGTAACTGAATTTTAACTAATAAAGCCTATGAAAAGTAAACAACATTCCTTAAAAATAATGATTTTATTTTTACTTTTTTTTTGACAAAACTAATTTCATAAACTCAGGTGACAAACTATCGAATTAATATCCGATTATCTTGTGTCTAAAAACAAACTTTCCCTTTGCATTTAAATACAGTCATGAAAGAACAGTAAGCGGTAGGCATGGTTTATTTTTTATTATTGCATATTGCATCTTTTCAGGATCACCTCTTTATTTTTTGCATTCCATATTTTACTTAACTAATTTCTCTCGTGCACATAATGTTAATGACGTTTTTCGGACTTCGAAGTCGCTGACCAGGTCTTTCTGAACCCTTTTGTCCTACCTGCAAGCATTCATTTTGGTCTACGCTTTGCTTGTGCTTTCTTTAGCTTGGCTAAGCATATATGCGTCATTGCTTTTATGTGATCCTCGCGTTCCTTACTCTTAAGTCAAATAAATGGGTTAATATGATTTTCATCGAAATTTTATTCGAGAAGTAAAGCAACTGTATAAGGGTTGTTTACTTTTTATAAAATGTTAATGTTTTCTTCTTTGGAGACGAGAATCTTGAAAAAATTCCTAAGTTTTACTGACTCGAAAAAACAGTGTGATTAGTAAAGGAAATTTATGCTTGATTATATTTAATTTCTTTGCCACACAATGAGCTAAAATTTAAAAGATTTTGCCATGAACATGGTTAACATTTTACAAATGTGAACATTTCAACCAAATAATATTATCAACCCATCCTGCATGTTAATAAAAATGGCTTACCTTACAATCTTCCATAAATACTTTATTTCATAAAAATAAGGTAGGATAAACAGAAGCAGTTTCCTGAACTGATGTACAGATTACTTCTTAATACGGTTCAATGATAATTTGGACTGCGCAATACGTATGTCTAGAAAATAAGAAATAAAAACAATTAAATATTAGTTTCCAAAGTTGTCACCTGTTTCTGGCTATAGATTTCTCCAACAATTGCTTTTGACATCTGTGTGACGATCTGGACCACAGAGAAATCAAACTGTTTCCGAAAGGCAACAGGGTATGAATCGATGTGTCATAGTGATCATAGAGCTAAAGGCTATTAGGGAAATTGCAACAGAATGGTATTTAGTTACAGTGTGCGTGTTATGTAGTTCGTGGGAATGTCTAATAAAAGCTACTACAGCATATATTCTCCTTCTCTCACCATCACTGAAAATAAAATCCAGTCCGGCACATGCCACTGAATGAATTGCAAGTAAAATATTTTGCAGTAAAAGCTGAGCTGAATTCTAGTATGTGAGGGTCAGATTTCCATTTATCCATTAAATTATCGCATTACTTAAAATCCAAAAAGCCTTTATATTTTTATGATAGACAGATTGATTTTTCATATGAAATTATTAAATATGAAAATATTCAGGTAGTTCTAACAGAATAACTTTAGTAGATATAACTATTTTCTTCCTCATATAATTATCATTGCATAAACACATATGAGCACCAGTGATCTTTTGACTAATTATATTAGAGAATGCAAAATGTTAATCAACTCACTGAAAACGATGAAAACTTTTTATATTGAATACAAAGCATAGAAAATCTAAGTTTGTCTCTTTGTATGAAAGAGGGAATAGATTTTTATA
>NC_061100.1:70112983-70120696 GCF_015104395.2 Macrobrachium nipponense
AAAGAGAAGGATCCTAATTATTACAAAAGAAATAAGAAAACAGTAGCCTTTCAGAATCAAACAAGCAAACTCGGTTACTGTGTCACCTAGTCAAGCGGTCAAGGTTAGTCAAAAAACTGCCGAAGTTTTCAAAGCGAAGCAAATTCCACACAATAAGCGACTCTAGCAGAGTGGGGAAAAGCGATGTTGGTTCATACATACCGATATCTTTTTGAATTAAAAAGGATTTTTCCTATGAAACACACGACCGTATAAAGTAATCAGAGCAGGTTTTTCGTTTTTTTTAATACATAAGTTATTATGAGTACTGGTGGATTAAGCCCAACTGTACGCGCCGTAAAAATTAGAAATATCTGTTTATTTCTTTAATACACGTAATATCTTGTATTTACGGACTCACCGTCTGTTGTTCGAACTTCCCTAATGAGAAGCCGGATAAGCGAGCGCTTACAGATACCTCTATAGTTATAAAAAACATTGATCTATGTAGTGTAATTGTAAGATCCATCTAGGGGTATACAAAATATTATCTTACATCCTGCAAAATAAGGCGTGTTTATCAAAGGAAAATCCTATAACCTTCAAACATACTAAAATCCGTTTGAACAAAAATGAGACAGTTAATCAAAATAATAACTTATATAAAGGAAACTATACATTTGTCTCTATAAATCGTAACATTGTTCAAAATGAACCCAACAGAATTCTCCCACAACCGCAGTCGTACTTTGCACGCAAAAATCTCGAGAAGCATGCACCCTCGAATGTTCTTAGTGCGTGTAAAAAAGACTTTGCTGGGAAATGAAATTTTTAATCCTTCCCGACACTCTAAATATAACGATTTCCGCGAACAAAGCCCTAAAAGTATACATATCGTGGATACGGAAGTTATAAATATCGCATTTTTTATTGTTGCTAGTTTTTAATCACGCCAACCAGTCGTGGATGAACTCTCTGAGATCTATCTAAAGTAATATCCGTAAAGTCATTCAAGCAGAGGTGATTCAGCAGAATTTTTTTTATCTTCTACCTGAATACCAGGAAGTTTCTCCACTAGCGAGTGATCTCTGGGAAAAACGGATGTAATTTAACACAAAATACGGTCTAAGGACAAACATAAAGCTATCTATATACGTACCTTCGTGTAGACTTTCAATGAAATTTCAAAATAGAGATAAATGACGAAGTTGAAAAAAGTTAGTAATAGGAGTCATTAGGAAATCAAATAAGCCCATATAATTTTTCCCTCAAATGTCATGCCATAAAAGATCGGACTTGGCGTATCTGCGTAGATTTCTGACGCTTAAACAAGGCAAACGACGCCCGATAGTTTCCAGTGCCATGTACCGACGACATCTTATCTCTGTTAGGTTAGAATAAAATTTTTTTTTTTTTCACCAACTTGGACTTACTTAAAGGCTTTTACCTGATACCATTACCTAAGTGATTGTACCTCATATACCGTTTTCAGCACACTCAGGGGACATTATCAATTTTTACATATGCCTCTGGCTTACGTTGCGCCCCAATTACAATATAGTGTTTGGAGACTTTTAGGGGATACTCTACATGCCTATATGGATGATCTTGTAATCTTTTCTAATACCTTAGAAGTACATTCACATAAAGTAGAGCTAGTTCTACAGAGACAAAGACAAATAATCTCAGAGTAAAATATCTAAATGTGAGTTTTTTAAAACCGAACATGTTTATCTAGGTTTTATGTGTCTGGTCAAGGTCTTAAAAGTAGTCCATGGTAAGGTGTCGGCTATTCATAACTTTCCGGTACTTATTAACGTAAAAGGGGGATACAGCACTTTTGCGCTGTAGTGGGTATTACAATCGTATGTAAATATGTAACTCTTCAATCATGACAGCTCCTTTAACAGATCTTACGAAGAAGAGCGTAGATTTATTATGGTCTGAAAAGCATCAACAGGCGTTCGATATCTTAAAAGCGGGAAAATGCAGCTTACCTAACTTAAAAATCCCTGATTTAAATAAGGTAATTTTTTTTATTGCAACAGACGCCTCAGACCAAGGGGTAAGAGGGATAACTACTTCAGTAATATGATAAACAGTTCTTCCCTATAGCTTTTTATTCACGTAAACTAAAGCCCTTTGAAAGTAAAATATGCAATAATAGGCAAGGAAGGGCTAGGTATCTTTAAGCACTAGTACATCTTAAGTTCATAATCTATGGCTATCCTGATAAAGTCCTTACTGAACATGAGTCCTTTACGAGTTTTTTCAAAGGCTTTAATCACAGTCCAAAAAGGAACTCGGTGACGAATGATCATTCAGGTCTTGGGAGCCAAGATAAAGATATCTACCTGGGAAAGCAAATATCATAGCGGTGGCGCATTATCCCGCAATCCGCACCATACCGCAAAGAACCCATTAATTAGACTAAAAGATATAGAAACATCCGTACCTATTGTTAAAACCGTATCTAAACAAGAAAATTCCTTAACCCAAGAGATCCGCGAGCATTGAATATCTGGGTCGGAGCGCAGAACTGTTACAAACTGAACAAAGCAAGCGTTAACAGACATCAACCAAACAATAAACACTTCGAACGGAAACAGAGTCAGCAGCAATAAACCACCAAACAATAAACACTTCGAAACGGAAACAGGGTCAGCGGCTAAGCAAAAACAATAAACACTTTTGAGCAGAAAACCTTAAAGCAAAAGTACATTTAAAGTATGTGTATCAGAATAATGTAATCAAATGTAAATAAATTATATGTAGGTCTGTGACGAGGAAAACCCGAAGAACACAGCAGATGACTACGACCAGGTAGTAGTAATAATCTCTTTCATACCAATCGTCATAAACAACTGGTTTGCATTCCGTCATCCAGGGTTCCCTACTATGTCACAGAAAGCCAAATCACTATTTTACTGGCCTACAATGCTTACAGATATAAAAAGCACATAACTAATTGTAACACGTGTCATGAAAACAAGGGATACACTAAGACACCTGTCAGTTTAGGAGCCTATCCTGTGCAATCAATCCTTGAAAGAATATACGTAGAATTATTAACAGAATTACGAGTCTGACAGAGGGAATTAAACACTTCTTATTGTTTAATAGTTCCTTGGACACGTTATATAGAATTAATAGCACTAAAAACAAACACCGCAATTGAGTGCGTTAGGAATATTTATGAGTGCTAAATCAGTAAATATGGAATTCAACACATAATAATCTGTGACTCGGGTGGTGTAAATCAATAATAATCTCCTTAACACGTTGTGTGAATTCCTTTCCATTAAGAAAACCAATAATATATTTGATCACCCAGAGTCAATCGGTTTGGTAGAATAACGGATAATTAAATAGGAAGTGTCAATGTCTTACGAGTTACAAACTCGTGATATTGGATCCGACCGGATTATAGCGGTTCTCGCGGTTTTAAATACCTTATCATTTTATATCAGTATCGATAGAATTGATGCCGCGAAGTAGCCTTATACGGTACGCCGCTAGAACATTTTTCCACCATATTCAAGCCAACCATTAATTTATCAAATATATATATATATAAATAAATAAATAAAAAAAAAAATAAAATAAAATAAATATGGACACAAGTGGAGTCAATATAATACACTCCGTAAGAAGTCGGAAGGGTTTACAAATTATAATAAAAAAAAGGAATCACGATAAAATCAATAAGCAAAACGTAACCCAAGGTTAATTAAATATCTAATATATATGCGTAAAGATTCAAACTCTAACTTAACGCTTTAGTAATGACAAATAAGCTAAAAGTTCAAACAAATATCAAAACCTACTGACATATTGTCTGTCCCGGTAATTTATATTCGTATAGTCAATGAAAAAAAAAAAAAATTAAATAAATAAATACATAAATAATAATAATAAAATAAAATAAATAAAATAAAATAAAGAGAGATTTTAAAGTCAGAAGTCTAGAAAGTGAAAATGTTATCTATGAAATAATCCTATATGAATCTTATACAGGCTAATAATATGATATAGAATTTGTATGGAAACCTTTTTCATATAGTTTGAATAAGGAATATTTAATTTAACATAAGTACAATTATGCAGATTTCCAGCATGAAACTAATATATTGTTCAAATTTGGTACTGTTTTTTTTCAGACATTCTTCTCATGTGGGTCGAGTATTAAAAAACAAAAAATTTATCCTAAAGTCGTATCTCTTACAGCAAGTAACGTAACTCTTAGCTGGCTGAGAGCAATCCTCCGGCCAAGTGACGACGTCATCATTGCCGTATCAGCATTTGTTCCTTTTAAAACAACCTCAATAATCTGCTTACACAGGCTTCATCCTTGTGTGTCGTCTCTGCTTGCAAAAGCAGATTGACTGGAGAAAGGAATGCGTCAGTCATGAACTTCACATGTGGTTCATAGGTCACATGACAGGCCACATAACATATTCTTATCCGTGTGTGTAATGCAAGTAGTTAAGGACTTGCAATCATTTTGAAATTAATGAACAAAATAAGCAAATAGAATTTCTATAACAACAAAATGAATTAATTTTTTTTTCTGAACCTCATAGACATTTAGAAGTATCAAGATATGTATATATGAAATATTATACTTGCAACATTAG
Source organism: Macrobrachium nipponense (assembly GCF_015104395.2). NCBI lineage: Eukaryota > Metazoa > Arthropoda > Malacostraca > Decapoda > Palaemonidae > Macrobrachium > Macrobrachium nipponense. Next base: position 70,117,600 of record NC_061100.1, read on the forward strand.
CCTATTACAATTCAAGTAAAAACATTCATGGAAAAATGTCACATTTTCTTGAAAAACCCAAAGTTTATATAGCAAATTAGTAAAACCATAGTGGGTTTTTTTTCGTTGCATCTCCTACCTATTAATAATGTTTTAAAAATTAACCTCAGAGAATGCGCACGAAAAATTTGAATATTAAACTTTTGTTAGGGCACATAGAATCATGATTAATCTTCTCTTTGACTCTTATGTTGCCTGGCAATCTTACAAATAGCTCCGTTTTCCACTTCTTTGTCTAGTAACTTACTACCAGTAATATCGAATTTTCTTTGAGATTCGTATTGATATCTATTTATTTTTTATAATTATGGATATTTTTACAAGTCATCATAGACCTGGAATAGGTTCACTCATTGGTAATGCCATGGATAAAAAAAGTTGTACAGCGGATTCTTTGAATTCCAAAATATCAGCGAATTCATATGCGGTTACGTTCCTGGTCTAAATGGCTCTCTCCCCTCCCCTGTATTTGGATGTCGTCTGAATTTACTTTGCCCTTGTGACAAGGTATAACTTTCACTTGCAGGCTGATTAATGGAACCTGTACAGTATCCTGCAGTACGAGAATTTCACATCGCAACTTCGAAAAAAAAAAATCGTTCGTCGTGGCGGACGACTACAGTCAAGTAACAACCGCCTACAATGTGAAAGGAATTTCATGGACTTCTTCGACCGGACACCGTATCTGCGTCGTTAATCTCGTTTTCATGCGGAACGCTCCGGCGGCTGTCGGAAATCGACTACATAAAGGGACATACTTCCGACAATTACGACCCGAAAGATATTCAACTCTACTTTGCTGGCGAAGGACTCGTGCTGGGATGTTTTTTTTATTCATCGCGAACGTAATCGTGTAGCTTAGGATGCAGAGAATAAGTATGAGCGCAAAATAGAACGTTGGACCCGCCCAGGCAAATTAAATTTCCCCCTTGTTTAACCATTGAAAAAGGCCGTTTCAATTGGCTATAGGTGGTTGTCTGGAACTGTGTAATGGACGAAAAGTTGTTCGAAAGCTAGTTAAAAGTGAAGTAGTATAACCTCGGTCATGTATCCTATATATATAAAGTATCATGATCCTATTATATATAAATGATCATAAATAACAGAATCTAAATATATCTTTGCGTGTACGCAATAGGAATCTCTTATATAGATGATCATAAATAACAGAATCTAAATATATCTTTGCGTGTACGCAAATAGGAATCTATTTAAAGTGCACATATATTAATCATAATTAATGAATCCATATACATATGTATAAACAAATCAGGTAGCCTCTAATCAATATGTTACCTTTTATCTTACCAATATCTGCAGGTATTTATGAGTTAGTATATTGATTAATGAATCAGATACATAACAGTTAGCATAAAAATCAACGAATCAATCAGCATAATCATTAATAATTTTATCAATTCATATATGAAATTTTTTATCAGTTAAAATATGATTTTTATCATGTTAATCTTCATTCTATGCAATTATCAGAGTACATTAGTATTTTTCTGTAGCATAAGTATCTTAAAGAGATGAAGTGAAAAACTGATCATTATATATCCTGTGATCACTATTATTTACCAATATCATTGTTTATATTTTATTACTTGAATCAATTCATGTACACAATGAATTTTTATTTTTACTTTACTTATATATATATATATTCACATAGTGTCTGTATCACACTCCTATAAGTCAAATGCAAGTCAAGTTTGAGTAATATTCAGTAGTTGGTTTTGGTAGCTGACGAGCTAATGTAAGTGTTTACATAATAAAAATATGGAATGTTAGTCCATATATATAAAAGTCTCAAAACTAAAGAGGTCAACCAGATTGCTTGCAGGAATGTGATCAGACTAGAGACGCTAAAGATGACGTATACAATAAGTATGTAGGCTAAGATAACATGCCGTCACCTGTAGTCATTCAATTGTTTATAAACATTAGTCCAAGCTCCCTGCTTGAGACAACCACCGCCTACGTGATCTGTAGCGTGTCTCATTTTGATTGTGTGTTCGTATGAAACTATGTCATTGTATGTATGTTCATATGTTCGAACTACTGTTGTCCGTTCCTTTCATAACTTGTAACAGAGATGGTAGACAGGCAGAACAGAGTTAGCTATCGTCATTAGAAGACCTGTACCTCTTTACCTAAGCTTTATCATGTAGAGGAATAGGATTAGCCATCATCATTGGCAGAAGCGATCAAGCTATCGTCATAGAAGACTTGTACGATCATACCTGATCTTCATCATGTAAAAACTTCAGAAGAATATACTATTTTTTATACCTTGTGTTTTCTACAAGAACCTCACCGAACCATGAGTTTAACACATCGTCGTAAAGATAATACCGACTTTCGTAAAGTGATCTACAAAACCCCAGACATCCATTGAAGATGGAAGTGCAATACCAACCGACTTAGCGTATAGATTATCGCTAGTCTAACATTACCTCATAGGGCGCCTTATCATACAAGGACAAGCCCTAATATATATATATATATATATATATATATATATATATATATATATTATATATATATATATATATATATATATATATATATGTATATATATATATTTATATATATATATATATAATATATATATATATCATATATATATATATATATATATATATATATATATATATATAAATTATATTCAAATATTGTAGCTGCAGCTCTCGAAATCACACTTGCAGGCGTCCAGGGAAAGGTATTTGATACAAATGAAGGTTTATTACTAATGCCGACGTTTCACAACTGCATTGTTTCATCTTCAAGGCTGAATAGCGAGTGGACTCTTGATAATTATTCATAAAAACCAGTTATCATAACATATAACTAAACACACTACAGTATTATCATATTTAGTATATTAACTCATTTGAAAAATATATACATACGCCTATTGATACGAAAAGAAGGACTCTTACCCTGATGGGAGCTAAAAGGAAACTGTTGTAACAAGGAGGAGCGAGAGAGAAAAGAAAAAAAACACACACACACAAACAAGGTAACGACAAGACAAATAGGGCCATCAAGCAAT
>NC_061100.1:70123696-70126196 GCF_015104395.2 Macrobrachium nipponense
ACTGTATTTAAATGTAAAGGGAAAGTTTGTTTTTAGACACAAGATAATCGGATATTAATTCGATAGTTTGTCAGCTGAGTTTATGAAATTAGTTTTGTGTCAAAAAAAAAGTAAAAATAAAAATAATTATTTTTAAAGGAATGATTGTTTTTACTTTTCATAGGCTTTTAATTAGTTTAAAAATTCAGGTTACCGGACCTCTTTTCTGCTTGATGGACAATGCTAGATATTATGTCTATTTCAATTTAACTGTAAATTGTATTCAACTAGATTATGTACATATATACTTTCTAAGTTTCAAAAAGATAATTTAGCAAAAGGTATAGATCATTTAAAATTTAAAATAAATTACTTCTCATGAAATACATGTCATTAGGCAGCTTTTGTGATCACTGCTTTTTCTATTTCAAAATTGGCTCATGAAGAGCACAGGAATCCTCCCTCATAACATTCAGTTTATTACCGGCAGCAATGTCAAACAAATTTTGGCCCAATCGGGATATTTGAGCCGGAATTTTTTTTTTTTTTTAAAGAATAACCATTCACTCAAATGGAAGACTTTTCCTTATCAACACACACAAAAACATAGAATTTCTACAATTTCATTTATCTAAAGTAAGTTTATTTTTACTATTCCAGACTTATTTCCCCCGATTTATTCACTTGTTTCTCCGTATTAAAATTACTGCCATAACAGGTTCATTACACGCACTAGAATGTGCTGGTGTACTTGACAGGTAATCGTCATTACCTTCTTTCGGCTGACATTCGCATTGTCACTGATGAGAGTTACTGCTTTCTCTGACTTCTTTTTTGCTTATCATTCCCTTGAAACCCTAGTATTTGGATGATAGTTTTATTTTTCTTATTGAGTAGAAACACATCATACAAATCAGTGGGTGGGTGACAGGCAGAGATTTTTATTTTTCGAATGCTATGCATTGACTGTAGTGCTTTTGTTTAGATTCATTTATTGATTTTCTTTTGAAATTTTCAGTTACTCAGTTTCGCCACGCAGGAACAACTTTATTTAGGAAGAAAAGCTAACCCATTACGGCATCTGCAACTTTCCAACGTCTCATGTCGTAACCACTTCTTAACAGTTCCGAAGCTATTGTTTAAGCGTCATTCTTAAGTAGTTCTTAATGTTTCCAAAGAAATAAAGATTTGTTATAAACGATAAACATGACAAAAGAATTTAATCTTGTATATGATAAATATCTAAAGATATCTTTTTCGACCATCTGAAGTATACCTTTCACAGTTACAGGTAACTATGCTAGCCGTCCAGTTTTCCGGTGTTACATTTGCTTACTAATTTAATAATCAAATGTCTGGCTAAGAATTGGCAACATAAGCTATCTTTCTCATTACCATTTTCATCATAATGAGAATGTATTTAACAAAAACCCGATTTTGCCCTTCAAGCGTCTTCATCCTTTTTAGAAGCTTCAAGATTTCATCAGATTTGTTAATGGAATGAATGCAAGGTCAATGGAAATCAGTAAAATGAAAAGCACAAATCTTTCCCTTTTTATTTTGAGTGACGAGGAAGGGTGAACAGGGTTTTGGGGGAAACTGTCAGAATAGAAGGCCGTGAGGTAAGCAAAGGGTGGGTAACGAGCGAAGGAGGGTTTGTGGAAGAGGGAGTTTAGTGGAGGAAGATGCTTTTGCGTAGGTAATAGCGGGGAGGAGATGCTTCAAGGCAGCCAACCCTTCTGCGGAGGGATAGCAGTGGGAGGAAAACGTTGGATATTCTTTGTCAAGGTCTGTAAGAGACCGTGGGAGAGATAATCCCTACTGTGACCGACCTATGTACACACTATATTTTAAGGAAGAAGTAACAGTGTTATAAACACTATGAACCATTATTATACTTCGTATTTGTTTAATAATAAGATAAATAGAAAATATCAATAATTATTTAGAATTACACAAGAAGAAAGTATCATTAACGAGATGATATCAGAAAGCATTAAATAGCAGACTACACAAAGTCTAGTCGGAACCTTCCTAAGGTTGCCCTTAAAGGAGGGAAACGAGTATTACTGGAACAATGATCAAATCTTTGATCAATGTCGTCCTTCAGCTCAGTTTTGTTTATTAGCATGAATTCAGTAGCTACTTTCTACAATAATTTTGGTTATGAGATAAGCTTTGTTTTAACAGGATAATTTCTCTTATTTGCCAGTTTCTCACAAATTATAATTAAATTAGCTTATTTCAAGACCATTTTAATCCTTACCTATGTCATACTACCTTTGGAGCTAATTAGAGGTGCAAAAAGATCATTTTAACCATCACATTTTATCTTTCAATACCATATATACACAATATACGGACAAACTGAACTTATGATTTCATATACTAATTAATTCAAAATTTTTGCACATGCAGGGAAAAAGAGAAAATTACACTGTATCGACAATGTATCTGCAAATTCATATAAATGGAAATGAAACATTTCATTAAGTAATCAAAATAGCAAACAAAACAAAGA
>NC_061100.1:70133696-70136196 GCF_015104395.2 Macrobrachium nipponense
AGAAAATCTGGGGAGCAAAAAAATTCTCAGGCTTTAAGAAGTAAGTTGCTTGCTATGCCGAGTTTTTTTAAATAAAGAAATGTTCATGATAGCTGCAACAATTGTACGTATAAAAGTGAGACTGGTCGATTTCTTGAAGATAGTGAATTTATGGTTGTTATTAGTTCTGAAAATTAAGACATCTAAAAACAGGTGATTGATTGTTGTTTTTCCCATTCCACGGTAATTTTGTGCTCAGGACCAAAGAATTTAACTTTATAGAAAGACATCAGAATAGCTCCACTCCCTTTTTCCAGTATGTTAAAATGTCGCCTATATAACAAAGCCAAATGACATCTGCAGTTTTGATAGGGTTTATAATTACTGTTTCAAAATGCTCCTTATATAAGTTTGCTAAACATAGGACTACGTGGGCTCCCCATACTGCAACCAAATTTTTTTACTGTAAAACTTTTACTTACCAAAGGTGACGTTATTAGTTGACACTTAGCTCTACAAGTTGCATTATTTTATTCAATTTTATGGGGAAGTCTTCAGCAAATGGCTTAAGTTTATTTTTGAGGAACGTTAATACCTATTTTATAATGGGTATTTTTTTTCTTTCCTAAAAAGGGAATCTACGTCTAGGCTGAGAAGTATTATGTTATGTGCGGGGATATTTGCAACCTAAATTTATTACAAAATTCTTTTGGTGTGTTATATGTGAATAAGGGAAAAACATTTCCTAAAAAAAAGGGGGGATAGTAATTCGGCTAACCTTTAAAGACTGTAGTTGAAAGCTCCAGCCACACGAGATTATGGGGCGGAAGGGAAGGGATGTTTTCTTTGTGGTTTTGGGAAGCCCCATAGAAATAAAGGTAATTTTGGGGTTGATTGTTTTTAAATTTTTCCAAATTTCGTATATTTTTTCTTACTTTTACAGATTTTTTTCTGACTTTTTTCTGAAGAAATCTTTTGGGACAATATGGCTCGTTTTTTTTTTTTTTTTTTTGCATATGTAGTTCTAGTTTGCGGGTGTTTATAGCTATCATAAATCTTTTAGGCAGGGGGTGTGTGTTGTTGTGTCTGGTACTTAAGGTAGATTCTTGGGTGAGCCCTATGCGTACGAGACGTTCCTTTGGCGGCCGCTGATTGGCTGGGAGCTGCCTACCTCCCGGTACCAGCCAATCAGCGGCCGCCAAACAAACGCCTTGTAGGCATAGCCTCATCCGAGAATCTACCTTAACTGAACCAGCTACAGGAAGTTGAGTTTGTGTTTTTTTTATCAGTTTTTAGGGAAAATAATAAAACAAGTTTAAGAAATATGGATTGGTTATTAGTTTAAAGGGCACGTGGATAGGTTCATAACTTAGTTTTGTTGACCTAAAACGGTTCAAAATACTATTTTCAATTGAGTTAAGTTTATGAACAAACCTATTATAATAAGTAACACTTCTTACGAGCAGCCTGTGTCGATACAAATGGAAGATAGGTACTTAAATATGGGGTCTGAAAGAGAGATTCGGCGAATGGGGAGACATAAAAAAGACGCTGATTCAACAGGGTAACCGCTTTCACCTCGCCAATTCAGCCTTTTGCAGGGTTAGTGAATGGGGTTTAAGGCAACCTATTGAAATTTGTATTAAGAGTTTGGAGAATCATTTGACTACAAAAAATATCACAGATGTGACAGATATCTTAATGATACCAAAAGGATTCTGGCACTGGATGTAGGAAATTTTGGTAAACACTGTCATGGTTTTGGATTTAGAAAATGGCCATACTTGGCATGACTTAAAGAAATTTCTGTGAACTGCATATGGCATAGGAATCAGGTAATTCGGTCTAGGATTTGGTGGCATTTTATAAAATCATGAAGAGGCAGAGTTCGATAATATATTTTACCTCAGATATTTGATACAGGATTGGACTTTTTGGAAAAATTGAAAGGTTCAAGTTGAGTATTTGGTGATTAAATATCTTTGGGAAGTTTTCAGAGGTTACTGCATTTCTCCTGGCCTCTGCATGAGATTCTGAATGCCATTGTGAGCTTTTGATGGTCTGGTAGAACTTACGTCTTTTATTTTTGCCCAAATCAAGAAGCACATATCATAATGCCCAACAGTAGATAGCACATTTTTTAATGGGAGGACAAAAACCAGAGGGACTGGTCAAAGGAACTTTTCATGGGAAGATTTAATCATGAAAAAATATTGCCATCTCAAGTATTGTGGCATGTGTAAGAATTCTACAGACAATTGAAGTTCTGTCCATTACTCAGAAAGATTAGTGATAGACCTGTGAGTCAAAATGTTGGGAGTAGCTATAAGAAAGCTCCTTAGGGGAGATATCCAATGACATCTAAAAATAAACAGAATTTTTGTAGGGCAGAACAACCAAAAGGATAGGGTAGGACATTCATATCATATAGGGCTTTTGGGAGATATACAAAGACCAAAGCCTGTGGTGAAGGGAGCCATATTTGGGTCTGGTACTTTGATTTTTGTAGATACGTGTGCAT
>NC_061100.1:70141196-70165662 GCF_015104395.2 Macrobrachium nipponense
GTCTTCCTCTACCTCCTGAAGCAAATAATTAAATTAGGCTACTGCTCTTCTGAACTACTGGTAAAAATTCATTTGAGCATCTTTCAACTCCCTCTATGATGTCCAAAACTCACCTTCTGACTTCCTCTTCATTTGGCGCTTGTGAACCCGCACTCTTTTCTTCCATTAATGACTTTTCTCTTCATCTAAAAGTAACGCTATTGCAGCGAACTGCTTCAAACAATATTTTTGGCGCGAAGTCAGAACAACAGCTACGTTTAAACAGACCGTATCCTATAGCATGGTGTGAACACAATGGCATTTTGCTAGAACGCGCGTGAATCCTCACCGTACGAAGTGTGAATCGGCCCTTATGCTCCAAAGCATTCGGTATTTAGGGGAGGGCGTTGGTGTGATGTCTTTTAGTCAGGTTTGGTTGAGGAGAAACCCTAAGCTCTTTTCGGCATTTCACCTCAGCAGTTATTATTCATCTGTTTAAAAGAGTAAATTCTATTTTAAGAACATAGACTTGCGAAATGTTAAAAGGTGTGCAAGATAAAGTTTTTTTTTTCTATAGACATTACAAAATGCCTAATACTTATATAAAAACAAATGTTCATCGTTACTATATCGCAGCCAACAACCACAATGAGATATGTAGGAATATTTAACAAGAAAAGTATACAAAACCTTCATTTTCATTAGCGGGCGCGGAAGTTTTTCGATGGGATAACCTATTCCCGCCATGAACCCAGTCTTGCAAGCGACCTGTAAATTCGTCAACTTGAACATGAGCAACGGTTGTCGTTGAAAATTAAGGCAACTATCAACTCCAAGATCGCCAGTTTTAATCTGATTCGCTAATGTTACTACGCAAACAGGAAGACTTTTGTGATGCTCTCGTGTGTTTTTTTTTTTTTTTTTTTTTTACTAGCGAATTACAGGACCCAGTTAAATATAAAGTTTTATATTTTTCCTCATGAACGCCTTTTATATACTTCGTCGTTCGGCAAAGTTAAGACGATTTCAACATTCTGAATTATAAGCTGGCTGAATATAAAACACATTTAATCTGTTTCAGACAAAATATGTTTTTGACAGCCGTGTTGTTGTAGAAACTTTTATACACCGAACCTATTTCAATATAACCGAAAATACCGTTCATATCAGAAAACTATTCATGTTTTTCTATTCAGACTGGGCTCCGTGAAAAAGAATTTTTGCAATAGTATTTTACTACCCATTGATCAGAAATACACTTTTCAATATTCGTTCCATAGGGACTTTGCTGTCAACAAACTCCAGTACATGTAATGAGGATAATGTTATTGAATTTTATTCGGTTGATTTACCTGTAGTAATTTTTTTTTTTAAGATGTTCCTTATTCCTCCAGTTTGTATGAATAACCAGTGAGTGCATCAGAACATTATGTTCTCTTACGTTAATGATTGAAATTAATTTAATTAACGAGATGCAACAAAAATTCTGTCTATTAATACCTAACGCAAGCAAGAGTGATAGAAATCCAGTAACACCTGAATTTTGTCTCGATATGAAGCCCACATGGCTCCTAGAATGTACCTACTAAAATATGCTATTTCGGGCACGAAATTTCCCGAATAAAGAATATTTTCGAAGGAAATGCAAGCACTATTTCCTTTTAAACACTCTTAACTTCACTTGTCACTTTTCGAAAACACCTAATATGAAAAGGGCATGATAGTTATCATCCAGTAATTATCAAAAGCTAATGTATTTGTTGAATCACTCTCACTTCGCTGATATCTAACTTGGCAACCACACGATCTAGATTATTGCTATCTTTAACTCTTAACAGACCTGATTTTTAGTTGCGCTTAACGTAAGGTACCTACAAAACATAACACTTTACTAACTGTAGAAGCAGATCACTCGCATGCTTACAAGGAAACATTTTTAAGCTAGACTTTCAGATTTGTTCCTACAACTGTAAGTAACTTTAGCAATGCTATTCGGCTGTTAGCTGCTTGCAAGAAGAGCTTTACTTATGACTACAAGATGTGGCTATCCGTCTTCATAAATATGATTCTAACTCGGGGATACACAACATATAACAGAAAATGATGAAATTCTGAATCTGACCTTGAATTGAGTGATAAAATTGTATACAAACGATAGCTGAGGGCATACTTCAAACTGGATAATAGTTAGACAAACACTCACGGTTCACACTTTAGCGGATCAGAGGAATACAAGTTATACAATGGGGTTTTTAGGGGGACATAAGGGGACCATAGAGTACCTTAAGAATTACACAGAATGATATCCTGAAGATAATGTAACACACAATTTCGGGATACAGGAGTGATGGAGTACAGTGGTATGCAGGTCCCACTGTGAACACAGAGTGAATAACAGTATGAACAGCTAATTACTGCAATCTGCAAGTAGAATGCCAAAGGTTATGCAGATGAACAAGACACGTGTAGCTAGATCAAGGGGGCCGCAATGATGGTGTTTAACAACTCAATCCTACTTCACTGAGTTATCTTTACATTATCAAAAAATGGACCACTTTGCCATTGGCATGAAAATACACTACATATGAATTAACACAGGACTTGCACTTGGAAAAGAAAAAAAAAAGTCGAAGTATGAGGACATGACTGACTGTTAAAAGAACCGTGGTCCTCATGCCCTTTAAAAATGGTTATATCGCCATGTTCTCCGCACTGCCATCCAAACCCTCTCTTTGGCAGGGGTCATACTTTTCTCCTTGGCCAGCCACCTGCAAACCAACGATATTTTTTATTATTTTCCAAACAATCATGAGTCAACGAAAAGATAATAAAAACTTAAAAATTAAAAACTTTTGTTTCATTAATTTTCTAGATAAAATATTCTACTCAAATTATAACTGTTGTAACGAAAAATAATTCAATAATTAAAAACAAATTTATAAAAATATATACATTTATTTTTAATTATTGAATTATTTTTCGTTACAACAGGTATAATTTGAGACTGTGGGACTTTCAAATGAAAGTCTTTTAAGGCTCTAAACTCAAAGTCCTTTGTGGCTAACAATTAATGTCTCGGTAACCTTCAAATAAACTGTCCATTGTGACTATACATTTACAAGTCCTTGCGACTATCCTTTCAACAGTCCTCTTGACTATTCATTTAACAGTCCTTATGACAAGCCATTTAATAGTCCTTTAGGGACATCGATTCCACGGCCTAGTGCCTACAATTACAAGCCTTTTTGTGCATATGATTCCAAGGCCTATTTCCTGCCTTTCCAAGACTTCTAGTCATCATTCAAAGTCCCTTCAATGACACTTCTGCCCCTACCAAGTGAATACTGCTGTATTTGATAAGTTTAAGGCTCTATCCGAGTTAGGGAAACAAATAGAACTGAAGGGCCAGGACTTATTCAACTGGGTCACCTATGAGAGGGCCATGGCCAAGGAAGAGAAGATGAAAGAAAGAGTAGTGACGGAGAAAGAAAGATTAGCCCAAAAGAGGGAAGAGGCTAAAAGAGAAGAGAGGGAGAAAATAAGATTATCCCAAGAGAAGGGTGAAGTAGAAATGAAGTAAGGGAAGGAGAAAGGGAAAGGGATCGAAAGATTAGCCCAAGAGAAGAGGGAAGAAGCTAGAATGATAAGAGCGGGGGAAGAAAGAGCAGAGGAGAGAGAGGGCTATCAACTTGCCATGGCTACCCAGGGCTTGCGCCTCTCTGTGTCTCTTTCTCAACATTCCACTCTCAGCAGCACAGGAACCCTCATTAAGCCGTGGGACAAGGCTGAGCCGGAAGTCTGACCTGATTATGTTGAGGAGATGTTAGACAATTACAAGTCTTCTCCTGGCAAGATAGCTCTCATTCTGGAAAGGCATAGGAGACAGGGGTGCCGCCGCATTTAGGGACATCGGTTCCACGACCTAGTGCCTACAATTACAAGCCTTTTGTGCCTATGATTCCAAGGCCTAGTACCTTCAAGACTTCTAGGTATCATTTAAAGTCCCTTCAATGACACTTCTGCCCCTACCAAGTGGATACTGCTGTATTTGATAAGCTTAAGGCTCTATCCAAGTTAGGGAAAACAAATAGAACTGAAGGGCCAGGACTTATTCAACTGGGTCACCTCTGCGAGGGCCATGGGCAAGGAAGAGAAGAGGAACCTTACCTTACAGACCTAACATCTTGTTTTGGGTTGCCCCAGGTCCCTCAGTGTGAGGGACCTCTAATGTCTACCAGAGAGTTGCCCTAGTGCATCTTCCGGTATATTTTGCATCTCCCAATCTTGAATGGTCTGGGATGCAGCTTAGATATTTGTCAAGCTTATTCGTAAACACATCTACGCTCACTCCTGATATATTCCTCAGATGAACTGGCAATACATTGAAAAGACACTGCATTGTCGATGCTGGTGCGTACTGGATTAATGTCCTGTGTGCTTTCCTTATTTTTCCTGTATAGTTTTGGGCACAATTAATCTACCTCTGATGCTCTTTTTGATATTTTTAGCTCCATGATGTTTTCGGCAATTCCTTCTATCTGTTTCCATGCCTGAATTATCATGTACGAGTTTTCTCTTCTCCTTTCTAGGGTATATAATTGTAAAGATTGTAGTCTTTCCCAGTAGTCAAGATCCTTAACTTCTTCTATTCTAGCTGTAAAGGACCTTTGTGCAATATCCTTTTGATAGTGTGGTTAACATATCATATTGCAATATTCAAGTGGACTACGGAAGTACGTTTTATAAAGCATAATCATGTGTTCAGCTTTTCTTGTTTTGAAGTGCCGTAAGAACATTTCTATTTTTGCTTTACATTTTGCCAATAGAATTGCTTCTTGATCATTGCATAACATTTTCCTATTCAACATCACACCAAGGTCTTTAACTGCTTCCGTATTTGTGATTGTCTCATTATTAGGTCCCCTATATACATATAGTTTTCCTTCTCTATCTCCATAATTTATTAATTAAAATTTATCAGAGTTAAATACCATCCTATTTACCTCTGCCCAATCATATACTTTGTTAAGGTCTCTTTGAAGCGTGTTTACTATCATCATCACAAGTAATTTCTCTACCTTGTAGCACACCGGAAATATTACCTTAGCTTCATCCGATTTTTCTCATCGTTTGCAATAACTATCTGTTTTCTGTTGTGTAAAAATTCTTTTAAACCATCTTCCTACTTTGTCCATTATATTATGTTTTCTAATTTTCTTTGCTAATACATTATGATCTACCTTGTCAAAAGCTTTTGCAAAATCTAGATAAACCACATCTGTTTCATTTCCGTTTTTCGTATTTTTGTATATGGTTTGTGTACTTTTTCCAGGTACAAAAACCATGTTGTCCTATATTAAAACAAATTATTTTTTATTAATGTTTCATAAAATATTTTTCTTCATTACTCTTCATACACTTTCATAATATGTGATGTTAGACTCACAGGCCTATAATTACTTGCCTCAGTCTTGATCCACTTTTGAAAGTAGGGGTGATATATGCTAATTTGTGCTCATCATAAATCTTGCCTGTATCTACACTTTGTCTTAATAATATTGCAGGTGGCTTTGCGATAGAATGAACCACTTTCTTTAACAAAATAGCAGGGACTCCATCAGCCCTGCAGCAGCTCCATTTTTTAATTTCATTAATTGCCTGCACAATATCAGCTTCATTAATTTCTATGTCAGCTAATATTCACTATTTTTCGTCCCTTACTTTTATATCATTATCTTCATTATCTATTCTAGGGTGATTCTCTCTATATCGTTTCTGCCAGTATGTTGCAAAATTTCCTTTTTTTTCATTTGTTAATCTCCCTTCAATTCTCAGAGGGCCTTATTTCTATTCTTCTTTTATTCATCTTCTTCGCATATGAGTATAATAGTTTGGGGTTTTGCTTGATATTTTAATCAGGGTTTTTTCTTCCAAGTCCCGTTTTTCATTTTCTTTTGATTGTATAATCTTTTGTTCTGCATTTTCTATCTTACTTTTTAGTTCTATAACTTTCCATGCATTTTTTTCTTTTGCAAAACCTTTTTTCCACTTTCTGATTTTCTGGAACAAGATCCTTAGTTTCTCGTGGTATGCATTACTAATGTTTACTTTTCTTCTTCGGTATATATTTTATCACTATTTTTCTAATATTTTATATAATATCTCCGTATTTACCTGTATATCCTCACTTACGAAAATGTTATTCCAATCTTTGTTTAATTCTTAATTTATTTTTGACCAATTTTATATTTTTACAGTAGAATTGTATTTTCCATATCCTTCCCACTTTTTCATTTCTTGCTTATCTCTGTTTTCACTTGCTTTGAAATGGACTGTTAATTCTATGAAATTATGGTCTGAAATGCTCGCATTATAATTATTATTTCTTTAACATAATTCCCCTCGTTCACAAATACTAGGTCTAAAGTATTTTCATTTCTTGTTTGGCAGATGATTTATTTTGTTGAATGTGTTTATATTCTAGTAGCATATCTCATAGCTTTTCGAAATTGTCTCTTATCTTCTGCACTACTATTACTCTCTTTTTTATATGTATAAATACAACCACAATCTCCTATTCGTTCTTTCCGGTCTACGAAAGGAAAGTTAAAGTCTCTGGATAGGAGAATAGTCCAGTCCTTGTGATTTCTACATATATCATCCAATTGTTTTATAATTGCGTCGAACTCTTTAGTATTGGGGGGTCTATATATTACTATGTTCATTTATTTTTCAAGATTCAAATTCTACCGCTATTAGTTCACATTCTGAGTTACTATATTGCTCATATATTTTTTCCTTGTTTTTTGTCTTTCCCATATATTGTGGTTCCCCCTTGATTCTATTTTTTCTATCTGATCTTTAAGTTTGGAACCCTTTTATTTGATCATCATTAGCAGTCTCTTGGGAATACAGGTTTTCACTTCTATTCATTATATCTATTTTTCTTTTCAGTTGGGTTAGTTCTTCTAAAAACTACTATTTTTCTTTTTGAGTTACTCGTAACTAAACCCTGCGCATTCATCACTATGATTGTTTGAGTGGTTATCTCCTTAATTTAATATGGGTAACAATAAGGATTTTACCCATGTCTCTTTCCTGTTCTGGTATGTTGTTCTTTTCTTAATTTCCAGAAATTCTGACATTAAAACTCCAACTTTTCAAAATCATTTGATCTTCCTCATCATAATTATTCATTTTGTGTCTGAATCTGCAATTTTCTCCATATCTGCACCATCCCCTAGCATCGTATATACAGTATTTATCTCTTAAGCTGTATTTTGGGATGTATCTTGGAGCTGATGCTTGGAAATTCTTTGCTGACACTCCATATCGTGGTGATGGCTTGCTTTTCTCCTTCAGCTCCTGTTCTTTGTTCCTCTCTTTATTTGTTTCTTTTCTATTTTGGATTTTATTATTTATTGATTATTTAATTGATCTTGATTCATGGCTACAGGGTATATATATTTACGGAGAAAGAAAGATTAGCCCAAAAGAGGGAAGAAGCCAAAAGAGAAGAGAGGGAGAAAATAAGTTATCCCAAGAGAAGGGTGAAGAAGTAGAAAGAGAAGAGAGGAAAAGGAAAGATTAGCCCAAGAGAAGAAGTAAGTAGAATGAGAAAGAGCGGGGGAAGGAAAGAGCAGAGGAAAAAGAGGAGGGCGCATCAACTTGCCATGGCTACCCAGGGCTTGTGCCTCTCTGCGTCCCTTTCTCCACCAATTCCACTCCCAGCAGCACAGGAACTCTCATTAAGCCGTGGGACAAGGCTGAGCCGGAAGCCTGACCTGACCATGTTGAGCAGATGTTAGAAACTTACAAGTCTGCTCCTGGTAAGATAGTTCTCATTCTTGAAAGGCACTAGGAGACAGGGGTGACGCCACATTTAACACTCCTGGCTGGTGATCAAGGGATCATTGCCTTAGTCTAGAAAGTGATCATTAGAGCTTTTGAAATAACCCTGGACTGGTGGAGCAGAGATGGAGTGGTATGCCTAAGGAGGCTAGCCAAACCTGATCAGCGTGGGTGGCCGAGAAAATCCCAGGTCTTCATATATGGAATAATGCCTCTAAAGCCACATCAGCAGACAAAATCCTGGAGCTTTTCCAGCTAGAGGATTTTCACTTGTACGCCCCTCTTGATCTTGCCTCCTATCTGATGGATAATGCTTTTAAAACTATTGCACAGTGCGTTGGTGGGCTAACACCTTCCATACACACCATCTGGAAATCTGCTCCCATGAGAGGAAAATTCACCCTTCAGCCCCCCCTACTGCTAACTCCCAGCCAAACCAGCGTTCAAATAAGCATCAAAAGAAGCCTGTGTGTGGACGTTGCCATAAGCTGGGGCACTCCACTGAGCTGTGCAATTCCAAAGCAGGCCTTCAGCAGCAGGCCCTGGCTAAACCTCAAAATGGGCACCCTCATAATCATAACACCAACATCCACTGGACTTAGAACAATTGCCTGCCCCCTTCAAATAGGACAGTGACTAAGTTGATTTTTAGTAACAGTTTTTTATTGCACTAACTCCAAAAAGTATGGGCATACCCCCCTCTTGGGTCAAATGCCCTAGTAAATCAGCTGTTCCAGCCCTTGCCATGGCTGTGATAGATCCTTTATCTGTAGGCCCCGCAGCTCAAGCCCCTATATCTGTAGCACCTCTCCGAGGTAGCTATCCTGCTAACCAGCTCAGAGAATTTGATGACTTTGGTGTGCAAATATCTATAATATAGGAAGATAAAATTCCCCAGTGGAGCTAGGATTGATTGGCATTAGCTCATCATGGTTGAAACCCTCAACCACGTTAAAATGATTCTTCCTACTGTCCCACTGAGGGTCACACAATCTCACTGCTCAAAAATATGTGCCCAGGCAGTAGCAACTTACATTCCTGGAGGATACAATGTCCTGCTGGGATAAGATTGAAAGTCTCCTCCTACAGTTTACACAATCAAAGGTCCACAGCATTACATAGCTCCAACCAGCTCTGACGGTCCTCATAGGCCCACCTGTAATCCATTGCCAGTGCCACTTGAATGCCTTGGGCAGAGCCATGTTTCAACCATCGTTGACATTAAGCCAACTTTGAATCCTCTCCCTGCTCCTGAAGCACCCTTAGAGCTAGTCCCAGGGTATTACTCAAGTCTCCTTCCGGGAGATCCTAGTCCGAGATGCATCTCACCTTCCGGTTCGGTACTGCTACCAGTGCAGGTGAGAGATGGCAAGCCAATTCCAGTATGAACTCCCCTGGATCCTCATGACCACAGTGGAAGCTCACCCTTGGGTGTGGCCTTGCAACCAGTGCCTGAGTCGGTCACTCCTAATCCTCAGCTGGCTAATCCCTAAGTAAGGACTCTGCTTAATCAACGTGGCAGAACTCAAGGAACCGAGACCTGGTGTTAGGACTGGGAAAGAGTAACACTTTTCCTCTTGTTGCAGTAGCCGGAGCAGCTGGCACTCAGACATCATCCTTGGACTTGGGTCCCTCAAGTCCCCCACCCCTACTGTGTCACCAAACCGACCTTGGAGAGATCCAAGGAAGACAGGAAAACAGCATTGAGGCTTTAAGAAAGCTAAGAGAGTTGATAGTCTCTCTTCCTGGTAGTGTCCCTGGTACAGTGCCACACACTTAAGTAGAATTCTGGCCTCTCTCCATACAGAGGAGGGATACCAGATTCTTCATTTATTGTTTCCTTCTTATCATTTTGTAAACTGATTCTATTTGCACTCGTCTCTATTTACCTCTTATAGCTTTCCCTTTTTTTTTCTAATTCTTTGTTTTTTTCTTTTACCTCATTTAAGCGACTTCATTTGTTTTATGCCCTGCATATGCAGAATGCCAGTAGCCAGAGATCCTGGCCATATAGGGTTGGTTAAACTTCTGAAAATGCCACCAAAGGCATACTCAATTTTGAATAGTGTGCCCCCTAAAGCTAATAGGCTTATTATAAATAGTGATACATTTGGCACAGTGCTATATTTTATATACTTCATACCCTCTCATTTGATATTGAACAAGAATAGCCATTTCAAAGCCTACCAATTTTGGCATACTATTTTCAACAAAAGCATCAATATTAATCTGAATTTTTAAAGATTGAATCTTGTTGATTTCTTGACTCGACGCCTTTTCGTTTTTTTTTTTTTGCATACCAACAGTATTATAAAGCCATGTGAAGTTCGCCAGTTAATTCAGTTAACAACCATATCAGCGGTAACATATAATTTATTTTAATTTTATAACAGTGCCACCTGGCACATGTAATGTGAGCACCTTGTTACAGCATAGCAATATCATTTAATTACCATGTGTTTTTCGATTATCCTACTGGTAGTACAAACAACGAGTAAGATACTCTCTACTCTTGGTTTACCCTTTGTTATCATTCCGATGCCCTTATGGCTCAGAGATATCACTCATAACCATCAAGAGATCATCTGACAAATCCACGAGGGTTTGTAAAGCCTCGTCAAGGCTAACTAACGGCATGATCTTGTAACTAGGCATAGACTTACATTCGTAGTGCATGCTAACGGTAAGTTAACACTATCAGCCTTTTAGTTTAAGGCTTCTTTTTTTACGAATTAAGTAACAGTTTCAAATTACATTATTCATTCTATGCTGTTGTCATGTTCATTTGAACCAAAATAATTTCTGCAAGTAAAACTAATAGACGGTGTTGATGTCATTCTTTGTTTACTTGAAATATCGCACAGTTGTTCATATTTTCTTTCATGTTATAACTTATCACCTGAAAGGTTGTGGTGTGAGTTAATTTTCATCCTTAATGGTGATTTTCGTCACTCCAGCCAGCTAGAGAAATTTATTTCATGATGCATTCAATAACAAGGATTTTATATATCATAATAATCCCTAACTGTCATTAACGTGGAAAGTAAATTCTAAAAATGCGGTCAATTAATCTTTATCATTCATATGTAACTAATTTCATTTTCTTATAGATGCGAAATAAGTATCACATATATGTAGCACACATATAACTAACTCAAACATACACACACACACACAAACACACACACACTACACATACACACACACACACACACACACACACACACACACACACACACATATATATATATATATATATATATATATATATATATATATATATATATATATATATATATATATATATATATTCTTATGTTGTTGCCTTCGAAAAGCATAACTTCCCCTCAGTAACTTGTATGCAATGTAAAGTTTTTGTAATATGTTCAGATTCCAAATCAAAGTTAGCTTAGAGTTGACATGTTCAAGTAATGTATGTTCAAAATTCACAAAAAGCATAATTTGAAATTAAGAAAGTACGTAGAGTAAAGAAAGAGAGAGAAATTCGCTTTGTTTGCGAAAGCGGACGTAACATTCATCACTTGAAGTCGTGGGGTTTTAGTTTTTTAAATTCTCATTTTTATTTTGTTGAATCTGTACTGTATTGGACCGTTCTTTGTCCAGAAACCCACGTGAAGATTACACAATGTTGCGTAAGACCATTCTCGAGCATTCTTTTGTTGTGAAACTGTTTCATATTACTGATAAATTAACTCATATATTTCTCGATTTGTCAAAAGAGAATTTTTTTTGTCTTGCTAGTAATTTAATTGGGGATTGGAAATAATATCTCGTTTGCAACTGCTGCGACGTCATGTTAAAGAATTTAATGTTCTGAAACCATGCAATAATAAAGATTAATTATATTTGTAATTCCACTTTCTCTCTCTTTCTCGTTATCAAAGAGAATTATTAAAATTATAGAAGTTTCTGGGCCCAAAATATTTTGAGTCACCCATCAATTTTGGGGAAGAGATTTCTTGGTGCTCAGTAGTTTTCCATAGAAGAGAGATTCATTCTCAGACTTATAACTTTGCTGTAATGAGATGCAAAAGCTCTCTTGCTACCTCTCTCTCTTTCTCGCTTTTCTCTAACCTACCGAGGGAAATTTTTATTTCTAGATTAACGTAAGGATTTTGTATTTACATGGTCACTCGTCGTAACTTTTACATTTACCTTAATTTCTTATAGCATAGGGGTTATTTATGGAATCTGAATAGACAGGTGTATACATATTTTTGTAATGGCTCCTGCGAAAGAGTATAGTGAATTTGGAAGCTGCCGCAAAATTGATAAAATGGTACCCGGTAATGTGGTATTAAAAAGTTTTAAATGCACTTAAAAATTAATTATATTGGTTAGGTAAAATTATTTCATTTTTTAATCATAGCAATTTATTTGTTTCTGTATTTATTTCTTATGAAGTGTTTTCTTTTATGTTCTGTGTCATTAATGTTTCTTAGTGTTTTTACATTTCTGGTACTTTTCCACATTTCTATGTGTTTACATATTTTTGCATTCCCATTTTGTTTGATTAATATAGGAGTTTCTTAGTGATTTAGCGTTGCATACTTCATTTGATTTAACACATGTGAATTAATTAATATTTTCTTAGATTTCTTTTCAAATATTAATTATTGCTTAACAGTTTGAATTTTGATTAAAAACTATTAATAATTTCTTGATTAATTAATTTTCTCGATAAATTTAATTTTGATTTGATTTTCCTTAGTGATTATTTCAAGAATTAATTAAACTTTGTTATTTTATTAACAGTAAATTCCCGTGAGATTGTGAATTTCACATTATAAATTTGAGTTTTAAAAATACATTTTTTTTTGTATATGAAAATTCGATAGCAGTGTTTTGTGTTTATTGACCACCAGTGATGAGATTTTATTTAAGTAGAAATTTAGAGTGGTAAGTGTCTGTTTTCCTTCATTTTTCGTGAAGCAAGTTAGAACCAGGGGAGATACTTAGACTTTTAAAGTTGTTGTTGAAGTGATACCTGTCAAAAACACCGTACCAGAGCTTCGGGCAACATAACTGTTATGCATGTTAAATATGTGAGCCTGATAAAATCTTTCACGGCCATATTCCCTCTCGTAACCCAAGTATAATTACGCAAACTATCCTGATATTCATTCAGTCGGTCAGCAATTAGTGCCGCCCTCTCTACAACATTAAGCTGAGTCATAGAGGCCTGCTTAATGATGTTCCTCAAAGCTAAGACTACGCCCAAGGCTTCTTCACCACCATATATGGCTCGTAATCTAATTTTAAATTCATCCCATGGTTAACCGCCTCTTGGAAAGAGACTCCTCTCAGGTACGAACCTGCATCTCCTTTAGCAAAGTCAATGAAAACTTTCAGCTTCCTCTAATTGTACAGATGGGTCAGTGATGCATTTTGCTTTTAAATGAGCATCTACTGACGAGATCCAAGACTCGACACTTTGAGGTAAGAACCCACTGTCCCGCCTTGAAAGGGTGCAATTGCAGACCGTGCGCTAACCAAAGTAATAACTGGGTTGGGGTTACTGGGTGCAGGAGAACTGGCTGCAGCAGTAGTTGCCATTGTGACTTTTGCTTTTTTCTTATCACTACGATTCCTAGCAATCCTATCAAAATATCTATATGATACACTCGTCCACTGCGTAAACGCATATGCAGTATAAAATAAGAAAAATGTGTTACAGATAATAACAGAGTCCCCCAAAATGATAGTTTAAAAACAGATAATATGATAAAGATATTTCTGGAGATCTTCTGGAAGAAAAGCAAATTAGCACAAGATAAAAAGGCCTGCTCCGGGAGGCGAGAATCCGTAGTTGAAGATAGATTCCTGCAAGGAAGGAAGATTAAGATGATGTATAACTCACCCAGGAATAATGGACATTCGATCCTGTGGATGGATAACACTCACACTCATACACCAAATAATAAAGATTGTACTTAGCTGCGGTATTTACGAGGGAGATCGTAGTGTTTTGATGATGTCACGACCTTGCCTTTCCCGTCCTGCTACGCGGTTGACCGATATCTCGACTCGCCTTCTGATCATGCGTTGCTTGTTTGTAGAATGATTCGTTTCCGGTTGAAGATCCGATGCTGCAGACACATCCGGTTTTGTTTCTTGAAGATATGTGATGAAAACACATTCACTAAACTTTGCTTTAGCCTCTTGAATGCATCTCGATGAAGGACATTTCTTAGTGTTTGCAGATGCTTATTGTTGCTCTATGTTGCTTGAATCTCTTTCCTCTGTTGGCTTAGAGACATATCGCTGCCACCAGATGTACTGGATATCCTATGTATAGAAAGGCATCCGTTGGATGCTATTCCCTGCGATGTTATACTCAAGTATTGTGTTGGCTACTTCCCATTCTCGTCGGCGTGACATCAATGCAGAGAGAAGTTCAAGTTGTTTCTTTAGTATCTTCTTTGGGTATAGAGGTGAAGACTTCAAACTCATCGTAGTCAACTTAAAATATATTTGAAAACTACATCTCTTGAGTAGAGGAAGAGTGATTTTTAGAGAATTTGTCTCGATGAGGGGAAGTAGAGATCTAAAGTTACAAAGTCTTTACAAAAGATAGTAGAGCAAAGCTTATCTCAGCATACATAACATACAGACAGACGAACATGTGAATAGGAAGTCACGTGTTGTCTCTGAGGGTGATATGTCACCATCTTCTCAGATGAAGGCACTGTGACCTGTTTTTACAAGACAATGCTTTTGATTACACAGGCAAATGCAAACCAGGGCGTCGCAAACATAACGCGGAAGCATCTAGCTTGCGTCTTGTTTATTAGCTCATATCACACTCCTTGTCTCGCCAGTGACCCCTTGTGTCATGGGCTTATTTACATATGTATATATATATATATATATATATATAATATATATATATATATATATATATATATATATATATATATATATATATATATATATATATACATATATATATATATATATATATATAATATATATATATATATTTTCGTCCCTTACTTTTTATATCATTATCTTCATTATCTATTCTAGGGGTGAATTCTCTCTTATATCGTTCTGCCAGTATGTTGCAAATTTCCTTTTTTTCATTTGTTAATCTCCCTTCAATTCTCAGAGGGCCTATTTCTATTCTTCTTTTATTCATCTTCTTCGCATATGAGTATAATAGTTTTGGGGTTTTGCTTGATATTTAATAGGGTTTTTTCTTCCAAGTCCCGTTTTTCATTTTCTTTTGATTGTATAATCTTTTGTTCTGCATTTTCTATCTTACTTTTTAGTTCTATAACTTTCCATGCATTTTTTTCTTTTTGCAAAACCTTTTTTCCACTTTCTGATTTTTCTGGAACAAGATCCTTATGTCTCGTGGTATGCATTACTAATGTTTACTTTTCTCTTCGGTATATATTTATCCACTATTTTCTCTAATATTTTATATAATATCTCCGTATTTACCTGTATCCTCACTTACGAAAATGTTATTCCAATCTTTGTTTAATTCTTAATTTATTTTTGACCTTTTATTTTATATTTTTACAGTAGAAATTGTATTTTTCCATATCCTTCCCACATTTTTCATTTCTTGCTTATCTCTGTTTTCACTTGCTTTGAAATGGACTGTTAATTCTATGAAATTATGGTCTGAAATGCTCGCATTATAAATTATTATTTCTTTAACATAATTCCCCTCGTTCACAAATACTAGGTCTAAAGTATTTTCATTTCTTGTTGGCAGATGATTTATTTGTTGAATGTTGTATTCTAGTAGCATATCTCATAGCTTTTCGAATTGTCTCTTATCTTCTGCACTACTATTACTCTCTTTTTTATATGTATAAATACAACCACAATCTCCTATTCGTTCTTTCCGGTCTACGAAAGGAAAGTTAAAGTCTCTGGATAGGAGAATAGTCAGTCCTTGTGATTTCTACATATATCATCCAATTGTTTTATAATTGCGTCGAACTCTTTAGTATTGGGGGGTCTATATATTACTATGTTCATTTATTTTTCAGATTCAAATTCTACCGCTATTAGTTCACATTCTGAGTTACTATATTGCTCATATATTTTTCCTTGTTTTTTGTCTTTCCCATATATTGTGGTTCCCCCTTGATTCCTATTTTTTCTATCTGATCTTTAAGTTTGGAACCCTTTTATTTGATCATCATTAGCAGTCTCTTGGGAATACCAGGTTTCACTTCTATTCATTATATCTATTTTCTTTTCAGTTTGGTTTAGTTCTTCTAAAAACTCTATTTTTCTTTTGAGTTACTCGTAACTAAACCCTGCGCATTCATCACTATGATTGTTTGAGTGTTATCTCCTTAATTTAATATGGGTAACAATAAGGATTTTCCCATGTCTCTTTCCTGTTCTGGTATGTTGTTCTTTTCTTAATTTCCAGAAATTCTGACATTAAAACTCCAACTTTTCAAAATCATTTGATCTTCCTTCATCATAATTATTCATTTTGTGTCTGAATCTGCAATTTTCTCCGTATCTGCACCATCCCCTAGCATCGTATATACAGTATTTATCTCTTAAGCTGTATTTTGGGATGTATCTTGGAGCTGATGCTTGGAAATTCTTTGCTGACACTCCATATCGTGGTGATGGCTTGCTTTTCTCCTTCACTCATGTTCTTTGTTCCTCTCTTTATTTGTTTCTTTTCTATTTTGGATTTTATTATTAATTGATTATTTAATTGATCTTGATTCATGGCTACAGGGTATATATATATTTACGGAGAAAGAAAGATTAGCCCAAAAGAGGGAAGAAGCCAAAAGAGAAGAGAGGGAGAAAATAAGATTATCCCAAGAGAAGGGTGAAGAAGTAGAAAGAGAAGAGAGGAAGAAAGAAAGATTAGCCAGAGAAGGGGGAAGAAGTAGAATGAGAAGAGCGGGGAAGGAAAGAGCAGAGGAAAAAGAGAGGGCGCATCAACTTGCCATGGCTACCCAGGGCTTGTGCCTCTCTGCGTCCCTTTCTCCACATTCCACTCCCAGCAGCACAGGAACTCTCATTAAGCCGTGGGACAAGGCTGAGCCGGAAGCCTGACCTGACCATGTTGAGCAGATGTTAGACAATTACAAGTCTGCTCCTGGTAAGATATTCTCATTCTTGAAAGGCACTAGGAGACAGGGGTGACGCCACATTTAACACTCCTGGCTGGTGATCAAGGGATCATTGCCTTAGTCTAGAAAGTGATCATTAGAGCTTTTGAAATAACCCTGGACTGGTGGAGGCAGAGATGGAGTGGTATGCCTAAGGAGGCTAGCCAAACCTGATCAGCGTGGGTGGCCGAGAAAATCCCAGTCTTCATATATGGAATAATGCCTCTAAAGCCACTCAGCAGACAAATCCTGGAGCTTTTCAGCTAGAGGATTTTCACTTGTACGCCCCTCTTGATCTTGCCTCCTATCTGATGGATAATGCTTTTAAAACTATTGCACAGTGCTGTTGTGGGCTAACCACCTTCCATACACACCATCTGAAATCTGCTCCCATGAGAGGAAAATTCACCCTTCAGCCCCCCCTACTGCTAACTCCCAGCCAAACCAGCGTTCAAATAAGCATCAAAAGAAGCCTGTGTGGTGGACGTTGCCATAAGCTGGGGCACTCCACTGAGCTGTGCAATTCCAAAGCAGGCCTTCAGCAGCAGGCCCTGGCTAAACCTCAAATGGGCACCCTCATAATCATAACACCAACATCCACTGGACTTAGAACAATTGCCTGCCCCCTTCAAATAGGACAGTGACTAAGTATGATTTAGTAACAGTTATTGCACTAACTCCAAAAAAGTATGGGCATACCCCCTCTTGGGTCAAATGCCCTAGTAAATCAGCTGTTCCAGCCCTTGCCATGGCTGTGATAGATCCTTTATCTGTAGGCCCCGCAGCTCAAGCCCCTATATCTGTAGCACCTCTCCGAGGTAGCTATCCTGCTAACCAGCTCAGAGAATTTGATGACTTTGGTGTGCAAATATCTATAATATAGGAAGATAAAATTCCCCAGTGAGCTAGGATTGATTGGCATTAGCTCATCATGGTTGAAACCCTCAACCACGTTAAAATGATTCTTCCTACTGTCCCACTGAGGGTCACAATCTCACTGCTCAAAAATATGTGCCCAGGCAGTAGCAACTTACATTCCTGGAGGATACAATGTCCTGCTGGGATAAGATTGAAAGTCTCCTCCTACAGTTACACAATCCAAAGGTCCACAGCATTACATAGCTCCAACCAGCTCTGACGGTCCTCATAGGTCCCACCTGTAATCCATTGCCAGTGCCACTTGAATGCCTTGGGCAGAGCCATGTTTCAACCATCGTTGACATTAAGCCAACTTTGAATCCTCTCCCTGCTCCTGAAGCACCCTTAGTGCTAGTGCCAGGGTTTTACTCAAGTCTCCTTCCAGGAGATCCTAGTTCTAGATGCCTCTCACCTCCCGGTTTGGTACTGCTACCAGTGCAGGTGAGAGATGGCAAGCCAATTCCAGTATGAACTCCCCTGGATCCTCATGACCACAGTGGAAGCTCACCCTTGGGTGTGGCCTTGCAACCAGTGCCTGAGTCGGTCACTCCTAATCCTCAGCTGGCTAATCCCTAAGTAAGGCTCTGCTTAATCAAACGTGGCAGAACTCAGGAACCGAGACCACTGGTGTTAGACTGGGAAAGAGTAACACTTTTCCTCTTGTTGCAGTAGCCGGAGCAGCTGGCACTCAAGACATCATCCTTGGACTTGGGTCCCTCAAGTCACCCTACGTGTCACCAAACCGACCTTGGAGAGATCCAAGGAAGACAGGAAAACAGCATTGAGGCTTTAAGAAAGCTAAGAGAGTTGATAGTCTCTTCCTTGGTAGTGTCCCTTGGTACAGTGCCACACACTTAAGTAGATTCTGGCCTCTCTCCATGACAGAGGAGGATACCAGATTCTTCATTTATTGTTTCCTTCTTATCATTTTGTAACTGATTCTATTTGCACTCGTCTCATACCTACTTATAGCTTCCCTTTTTTTTCTAATTCTTTGTGTTTGTTTTTCTTTTACCTCATTTAAGCGACTTCATTTGTTTTATGCCCTGCATATGCAGAATGCCAGTAGCCAGAGATCCTGGCCATATAGGGTTTTTGGTTCAACTTTCTGAAAATGCCACCAAAGGCATACTCAATTTTGAATAGTGTGCCCCTAAAGCTAATAGGCTTATTATAAATAGTGATACATTTGGCACAGTGCTATATTTATATACTTCATACCCTCTCATTTTGATATTGAACAAGAATAGCCATTTCAAAGCCTACCAAATTTTGGCATACTATTTCAAAAGCATCAATATTAATCTGAATTTTTAAAGATTGAATCTTGTTGATTTCTGACTCGACGCCTTTTCGTTTTTTTTTTTTTGCATACCAACGAGTATTATAAAGCCATGTGAAGTTCGCCAGTTAATCAGTTAACAACCATGTCAGCGGTAACATATAATTTATTTTAATTTTATAACAGTGCCACCTGGCACATGTAATTGTGAGCACCTTGTTACAGCTAGCAATATCATTTAATTACCATGTTTTTTTCGATTATCCTACTGGTAGTACAAACAACGAGTAAGATACTCTCTACTCTTGGTTTACCCTTTGTTATCATTCCGATGCCCTTATGGCTCAGAGATATCACTCATAACCATCAAGAGATCATCTGACAAATCCACGAGGGTTTGTAAAGCCTCGTCAAGGCTAACTAACGGCATGATCTTGTAACTAGGCATAGACTTACATTCGTAGTGCATGCTAACGGAAGTTAACACTATCGCCCTTTTTAGTTTAAGGCTTCTTTTTTTACGAATTAAGTAACAGTTTCAAATTTACATTATTCATTCTATGCTGTTGTCATGTTCATTTTGAACCCAAAATAAATTTCTGCAAGTAAACTAATAGACGTGTTGATGTCATTCTTTTGTTACTTGAAATATCGCACATTTGTTCATATTTTTCTTTTCATGTTATAAACTTATCACCTGAAAGGTTGTGGTGTGAGTTATTTTCATCCTTAATGGTGATTTTCGTCACTCCAGCCAGCTAGAGAAATTTATTTCATGATGCATTCAATAACAAGGATTTTAAATATACATATAATCCCTAACTGTCATTAACGTGGAAAGTAAATTCTAAAAATGCGGTCAATTAATCTTTATCATTCATATGTAACTAATTTCATTTTCTTATAGATGCGAAATAAGTATCTACATATATGTATGCACACATAATAAAACTAACTCAAACATACACACACACACACACACACACACACACATACACATACACACACACACACACAACACACACACACACACACACATATATATATATATATATATATCTATTTATATATATATATTATATATATATATATATATATATATTCTTATGTTGTTGCCTTCGAAAAGCATAACTTCCCTCAGTAATTGTATGCAATGTAAAGTTTTTTGTAATATGTTCAGATTCCAAATCAAAGTTAGCTTAGAGTTGACATGTTCAAGTAATGTATGTTCAAATTCACAAAAAGCATAATTTGAAATTAAGAAAGTACGTAGAGTAAAGAAAGAGAGAGAAATTCGCTTTGTTTGCGAAAGCGGACGTAACATTCATCACTTGAAGTCGTGGGTTTTAGTTTTTTAAATTCTCATTTTTTATTTTTTTTGTTGAATCTGTACTGTATTGGACCAGTCTTTGTCCAGAAACCCACGTGAAGATTACACAATGTTGCGTAAGACCATTCTCGAGCATTCTTTTGTTGTGAAACTGTTTCATATTACTGATAAATTAACTCATATATTTCTCGATTTGTCAAAAGAGAATTTTTTGTCTTGCTAGTAATTTAATTGGGGATTGGAAATAATATCTCGTTTGCAACTGCTGCGACGTCATGTTAAAGAATTTAATGTTCTGAAACCATGCAATAATAAAGATTAATTATATTTGTAATTCCACTTTCTCTCTCTTTCTCGTTATCAAAGAGAATTATTAAAATTATGAAGTTTCTGGGCCCCAAAATATTTTGAAGTCACCCATCAATTTTGGGAAGAGATTTCTTGGTGCTCAGTAGTTTCCATAGAAGAGAGATTCATTCTCAGACTTATAACTTTGCTGTAATGAGATGCAAAAGCTCTCTTGCTACCTCTCTCTCTTTCTCGCTTTCTCTAACCTACCGAGGGAAATTTTTATTTCTAGATTAACGTAAGGATTTTGTATTTCACATGGTCACTCGTAACTTTTACATTTACTTAATTTCTTAATAGCATAGGGGTTATTTATGGAATCTGAATAGACAGTGTATACATATTTTTGTAATGGCTCCTGCGAAAGAGTATAGTGAATTTGGAAGCTGCCGCAAAAATGATAAAATGGTACCCGGTAATGTGGTATTAAAAGTTTTAAATGCACTTAAAAATTAATTATATTGGTTAGGTAAAATTATTTCATTTTTTAATCATAGCAATTTATTTGTTCTGTATTTATTTCTTATGAGTGTTTCTTTTATGTTCTGTGTCATTAATGTTTTCTTAGTGTTTTTACATTTCTGGTACTTTTCCACATTTCTATGTGTTTTACATATTTTGCATTCCCATTTTGTTTGATTAATATAGAGTTTCTTAGTGATTTAGCGTTGCATACTTCATTTGATTTAACACATGTGAATTAATTAATATTTTCTTAGATTTCTTTTCAAATATTAATTATTGCTTAACAGTTTGAATTTTGATTAAAAATATAATAATTTTCTTGATTAATTAATTTTCTCGATAAATTAATTTTTGATTTGATTTTCCTTAGTGATTATTTCAAGAATTAATTAAACTTTGTTATTTTATTAACAGTAAATTCCCGTGAGATTGTGAATTTCACTTATAAATTTTGAGTTTAAAAATACATTTTTTTTGTATATGAAATTTCGATAGCAGTGTTTCATTTATGACCACCAGTGATGAGATTTTATTTAAGTAGAAATTTAGAGTGGTAAGTGTGCTGTTTTCCTTCATTTTTCGTGAAGCAAGTTAGAAACCAGGGAGATACTTAGACTTTTAAAGTTGTTGTTGAAGTGATACCCTGTCAAAACACCGTACCAGAGCTTCGGGCAACATAACTGTTATGCATGTTAAATATGTGAGCCTGATAAAATCTTTCACGGCCATATTCCCTCTCGTAACCCAAGTATAATTATTACGCAAACTATCCTGATATTCATTCAGTCGGTCAGCAATTAGTGCCGCCCTCTCTACAACATTAAGCTGAGTCATAGAGGCCTGCTTAATGATGTTCCTCAAAGCTAAGACTACGCCCACGGCTTCGTCTTCACCACCATATATGGCTCGTAATCTAATTTTAAATTCATCCCATGTAACCGCCTCTTGGAAAGAGACTCCTCTCAGGTACGAACCTGCATCTCCTTTAGCAAAGTCAATGAAACTTTCAGCTTCTCTAATTGTACAGATGGGTCAGTGATGCATTTTGCTTTTAAATGAGCATCTACTGACGAGATCCAAGATCGACACTTTAGGTAAGAACCCACTGTCCGGCCTGAAAGGGTGCAATTGCAGACCGTGCGCTAACCAAAGTAATAACTGGGTTGGGGTTACTGGGTGCAGGAGAACTGGCTGCAGCAGTAGTTGCCATTGTGACTTTTGCTTTTTTCTTATCACTACGATTCCTAGCAATCCTATCAAAATATCTATATGAATACACTCGTCCACTGCGTAAAACGCATATGCAGTATAAAATAAGAAAAATGTGTTACAGATAATAACAGAGTCCCCAAAATGAGTAAGTTTAAAAACAGATAATATGATAAAGATATTTCTGGAGATCTTCTGGAAGAAAAGCAAATTAGCAACAAAGATAAAAAGGCCTGCAGGGCGAGAATCCGTAGTTGAAGATAGATTCCTGCAAGGAAGGAAGATTAAGACTGATGTAATAACACTCACCCCCAGGAATAATGGACATTCGATCCTGTGGATGGATAACACTCACACTCATACACCAAATGAATAAAGAATTGTACTTAGCTGCGGTATTTACGAGGGAGATCGTAGTGTTTTGATGATGTCACCGACCTTGCCTTTCCCGTCCTGCTACGCGGTTTGACCGATATCTCGACTCGCCCTTCTGATCATGCGTTGCTTGTTTGTAGAATGATTCGTTTCCGTTGAAAGATCCGATGCTGCAGACACTCCTGGGGACCGGTTTGTTTTCTTGAAGATATGTGATGAAACACATTCACTAAACTTTGCTTTAGCCTCTTGAATGCATCTCGATGAAGGACATTTCTTAGTGTTTGCAGGATGCTTATTGTTGCCTCTATGTTGCTTGAAGATCCTCTTTCCTCTGTTGGCTTAGAGACATATCGCTGCCACCAGATGTACTGGATATGCCTATGTATAGAAAGGCATTCCGTTGGATGCTATTCCCTGCGATGTTATACTCAAGTATTGTGTTGGCTACTTCCCATTCTCGTCGGCGTGACATCAATGCAGAGAGAAGTTCTAAGTTTCTTTAGTATCTTCTTTGGGTATAGAGGTGAAGACTTCAAACTCATCGTAGTCAAACTTTTAAAAATCTATTTGAAAACTACATCTCTTGAGTAGAGGAAGAGTGATTTTAGAGAATTGTCTCGATGAGGGGAAGTAGAGATCTAAAGTTACAAAGTCTTTACAAAAGATAGTAGAGCAAAGCTTATCTCAGCATACATAACATACAGACAGACGAACATGTGAATAGGAAGTCACGTGTTGTCTCTGAGGGTGATATGTCACCATCTTCTCAGATGAAGGCACTGTGACCTGTTTTTTAACAAGACAATGCTTTTGATTACACAGGCAAATGCAAACCAGGGCGTCGCAAACATAACGCGGAAGCATCTAGCTTGCGTCTTGTTTATTAGCTCATACACACTCCTTGTCTCGCCAGTGACCCCTTGTGTCATGGCTTATTTACATATGTATATATATATATATAGTATATATATATATATATATATATATATATATATAGTATATATATATATACATATATATATATATATATATATATATATATATATATATATATATATATATATATATATATATATATATATATATATATATATATATATCTATATATAATATTATATATATATATATATATATATATATATATATATATATATATATATATATATATATATATATATATATATATGTCAAAGCACCCAAAAATAGGCATATATATATATATATATATATATATATATATATATATATATATATATATATATATATATATATATATATGTATATATATATATATATATATATAATATATATATATATATATATATATATATATATATATATATATATATATATACTAATCATATACTAATTTTTGACTGGTAACCAGATATTTGGGTGCTTTGACACAATATATATGGTATATATATATACATATATATATATATATATATATATATATATATATATATATATATATATATATATATATATATATATATATATATATATATATACATACTATGTGAATAAGCCCATGACCCAAGGGGTCACTGGCGAGACAAGGAGCGTGTGATATGA
>NC_061100.1:70166162-70168662 GCF_015104395.2 Macrobrachium nipponense
GGGCCATCAAGCAATGAACAGTTGAGTAAATGATATTTGGGTTTTTAGTGATGGGACAATTATATCATTATGGACTCCTAGGTTCTTAAGTCAGTTTTTTCTGCATTTGTCCTATTATTTGAAAATCTTTGTTGTCTATGGATGTTTTGGATAATTTGGAATGGTTCCTTATGATAGATTGTTCTGGGTTGGACGATCTGCTTCCAGTTCTAAAACTAACTCTTCTATGGGCGTCTATGCGTATCCTTAGCAGTCTTTTGGTACATCCGACGTAAGACTCCTGGTTACAACTGGGGCAAGTATACTTATAAACAACGTTGGATGTAAACAACGGACCAACTTTTTCCTTGAGCTTGAAAAAGGACCGATGGTGCAAGGATTTTTTGGGATCAATTTTAGATTCAGGGCAGGTAATTCCCTCTGAAGTAAATTTAGACATTTTTTCCTAAAATTGTCATCATATCAGTAAGGGAATGTTGCAAACATTTTCATTTTTTGCACAGTACGGATAACAGTAGGCATTTGTGAACAGAGATCCCGCATCCACGCTAACCATATATAAGTCAGAGTCCTCTTTAATAATGTCATCTTTAAAACTACCACAGTTTTTTTTTATATAGAGTAAGAATTTCTGCTTAAGGGTTCTAATATTGGAACATGGTATTTAACCATTTTATAATTTGCTGTTTTCATAAAAGAGAAAATGGGCCGCATTGGAGTCCCTGCCTAGCTCACTTTGGGCAAACCATACATCACACCATATGACGAACCTATGACAAAGAGGTTTTGGTAGGTGCTTTCGTCTATAACTTTGTTTTCATTTAATGTCCTTAAAAATCAGTTGTTGTTATCCTCCGTCTTGATGACATTATATATGTCTGGAGAACCTATTTTTTCGAATTTCGTTCGGTCGTTTAATATGCTTTCCATTTTATTGATATATTCCTGTTTGTTGAGAACAACCGTACCTTTACCTTTATCTGGTCTTGAAATGATATCTTCCTCACTGGCTAAGTTTTTTAAGATGGTGAGGTCATCCTTCTTGAAGAAAGAGTCCATTTAGTTCGTAAACTGTAAAATTTGCTGTGGCCTAAGGATGAAATTTGCGATCTTAAGTTATCAGAGTTAGAATAAAATGGAAGGTCTTTAATCCTATGGAATAGTTACACTAAAGGGAGGAAAATTTATTTCATTTCGGTTTAAAGACCTATATATTATTATCAAAACGGGGGATAAAATAAACATTAAAACACAACATAGTTATAAACGAAATCACCTACCAAAACCTCTTTATCACAGGTTCGTCATATGAAGTAATGTAAGGTTTCCCAAATAGCTGAAACCGCCTTAATAAGTGAAACAGGCCACCGGGGCCGAATAGCCGAAACCGAGCCTTAGCAAGTGACAATGTTCTGCAAATGCCGGTAAGTGAATCCCTCACTTGACCATTAAACTTCCTGATAAAGTGAACAAGGCAGGGACTCCAATGTGGCCCATTCTCTCTTCTATGAATACATGGTGATAGATTAAGCCAGCCTTATGCTGGCACGGGCAAATTATAAAATGGCTAAATACCTTGTTCCAATATTAGAACCCTTAAGCAGGAATTCTTACCTTATAAAAAAAACTGTGCTAGTTTTAAAGATGACATTATTAAAGAGGATTCTGACTTACATATGCTTAGCCTGGATGTGGAATCTCTGTTCACAAACGTCCCAGTGAGAGAGACCATCGATATCATTTTAAATAAGTTGTTTTCCATTGAGGATGTTTAATTACATAATTTTAACAGGGCGCTATTTAAGCAATTTTTAGAATTGGCCATGCTGGATACGGCCTTTGTATTTAGTAACATTGGGTCCGACGTTCACTTATTTCTGGAAGAGCAGGTGTTGGGTAGTTGCCCTCTTTCTTTCCACCCTTGTTCTATAAACGTTATGTTGATGACACGTTCCTCTTTTCAAACGTGATTTCAACGCTGACTCATTTTTTAGACTATATTCACACCCAACACCCGAACATCAAGTTTACCTTGGAGAAATAATCCAATAATAAATTACGGTTCCTGGATGCTCTCGTCTCTAGAAATGAACAAGGATTTTATACAAGGATTTATAGAAAATCTACTTTTACAGGTTTGAGTAAGAATTTTGTTGGAGGAAGGTTGTCTCCACAAAAGTGATTAGACCCTCCTGGAGTGTTTTTACTGGCTAAAGAACATGAATAAATTGGAAACAGGAAGATGGAATTAATACCAACAGCAATAGTTTAACAGTATTATATTTATTTACAATATTAAAAAAAAATTTGTATTTCAAATAAATCCAAAAGTACATTAAAGTTAAATTGCAACCTCCTTAGTATAACAGTACAGCCAAACAAATTACTTTATATTCCTTATCTATGATTAGTACAGTAGTAACCACAGTATCTTTACTTAATGACAATCCTGGGTGACTAATGTCTACTCAAGCCATTTAAATACGTAACAGACAGAAAA
>NC_061100.1:70173662-70191162 GCF_015104395.2 Macrobrachium nipponense
ACCTTTTACAGAGTTTTTTTCTCAGGAAACGGGTTTTAATTTTAAAATCATTTCATTCTAAAAATGGTTTTGCCAATACTCTGGGAGGAATCCCAATGCAATCTGTAAAAAACTTGGGAGAGAATTCAATTTAGCAAAATTGATTCCCATTTTCGTAATACAGTCTACTTCATTCAATAAAGCAACTCTCTTACCATTATCTGGTTTGATGATTATGAGTTCTTCTTTTGGTCTCACTATTGCCAACGTTTTTATGTGCTCCCTGGAGGCGCACTTCATAGATGACTGTCCCGTAGCCTGCCGTCCCCTTTTCTATGTAAGGTATGTTGATGATACCTTTGCCTTTTTCAGATGTAATTACGGTGCTGGTTCCTTTCTTAAGTTTATAAATGTACAACATTCCAACGTTAAGCTTACCCTGGAAAAAAAATGAAAATCAGCTTTCTTTTTTAGATGTCCTTGTTTTAAGACAAAATAATATTTTTAACACCACTATTTTTAGGAAAAGAAAGTTAACAGGATTAGGGTCAAATTTTTATAGTTTCTGTTCTTTTAACTTTAAAATTAATTCTGTTTTAACTTTCCTACACAGGGCTCTAATGCTAACTTTGATTGGTTTCTATTCCAAGATGAGATCATATTCTTATGCAAATATTTTAAAGAAAACTGCTTCCCGTCTAAACTGGTCTTGAAGACACTTCGCTTGCTTCTAGAGAAGTACTTCTCCCTAAAAACTACATATTTTAATGTTCCTAAACTGAATTTTTATGCTACGTGCCGGTTTTTATTTGATGATACTTTTAGAAAAACCTTTTCACAACATATCTAAAATACGTTTGGAGCTATTAAGGTTCACTTGATACCCATTAATCCCATTACCACTGGGTCATTATTTAATTTCCAAGATCGTTTGTGCCCTTATATGTCCTCTGGGTGTGTGTATAGCTATACTTGTCATAAATGTAATTTAGGAACTTATATTGGATCCATTAGGAGGCTTCTGAAGGTACACAGATTCTCATCATGGAGTAAGCTACAGGACAGGCAGCAAAATTGCAAACCCAGAGTTTTCTAACATTAGAAATCACTCTAAAATCTGTAAAACCTCTATTGAAAATAAGGACTTTTCAGTTGTAAGGCTAGCCTCCAACAGCCATGATTTGACAATTTTAGAATCATTAATGATCAAATGACTCGTCCCCTTGTTGTACAGCCAAACCTCTGCTGGCAAACTTTACCTCTCTTAGTCTTTATTTATTCTCTCCAGTCTTGACATTTCCGCTGAACAGGTTTGCCCAGCTTTGCTTAACTTTTGAATTAAAAAAAAATTCTTTATTTTAATATTTTTTTTTCCTTATTATTATACTTTTCATGTTTTTTAAGTTGTCCTTTTAGTTTTTCCCTTTGATATCTTAAATTTGTAATCATTGTGCAACTTTCATTTTAAAATTTTAATAGCCTTCTTATAACGCATGTTATCTATTTTGTACAGCCCTTGAAAATGTAGTGAAGACATTACGAATCGTCGGGAATAAATTGCATTATCAGGCTACTACTAACTTACAATCTGGCCTTTCGGTCTATTTATTTCATCTTGTGGGAAATATGACCTTGAGGAAAGAAGGAACATGTATGACAATAAAAGTGAAAGTTTAAACATGTGGTTAAATAAATACTCAAAATATAATACAATGTGCTAGTGTTTCCTTAAATCTATGTTTAAGATTTATTATGTTATATGTTGGTTTTATGTACAGAGTTACATAAATACATACAGAACTAAAAAATGAACATAGAAATATAAATACAGAAATAAACAATATTTTCTAGCGTGTGTAAAGGTACAAATAAAGTAATGTCTGTTTATACATAAATGTATATAATATTAAATTTGAGTGTGTGTGTGTGTGTGTGTGTGTGTGTGTGTGTGTGTGTCTGTGTCCAAATGGCCCATGGTGATTAACAGCTGTAGATTCATGTTGGGCCGTTCCTCTGCGACCTGAATGAGCATATTACTTGGCTTTTGGTGGGTCCTCTCATGTCCTCTAAGGGGCACGAAGTTCTCGGTGGGTTAGGGCATGTTGTCTGGTCCCTATTGGCTCGTGCATTCCTTCTCCTGATGGAGGGGAGTATATGATCCGATTCTTGTTGGATATTCAGGGTCGGTTTCTGGGTAGCGATGCTTACCGCTTTTATTTAGAGGCGACCATAGCTATCTTCTCTGTGCACGTCCTCGGTGTCTTCTATCAGCTCTTGTAGAGATGGCTTCCTGTAATGAACATCTATATAATGTTGATGAATAGCCCCTTGAGTTCTGAGCCAGCAGATGTCTCCGAATGGTCGTTATAGTGTGCCTGATATAGTTTTGGCTGTGAGATTTACACATCTCTTCTGGACAAATGAATTTCTAAACTATGTTCGTGTACATCTCCTTTAGTCGCCCATGCGCGGTGTAGTCCTTCAGTATTAAGGCTACTACAAGGTTAGACTTACCATAAATTCTGAGGCTTATTTTGTGGCAAGGGGCTTTAGGGGTTATGCCTTTGTTTACTATGCCACATTGTGTGCATCAATCCTCCTTGTATGCAGACCCATGATGTAGGTGATTATAGATAAATAATCAGACTCACTTTTTTTGGCCTTCTGTTGGGTTGGTAAAATTTGTCAATTTTCTTTTTTACTGCAGTTTCAATCATTTGATCTACATAGCCATTGCTTGTCAGCAATTGGCAAATTCAATCTAGTTCGTTATATATGTCTCTCAAAGATGTGATGTGTGCAAAGGCTCTGTTGACATACCCATTCACAACACTTTTTGTATGTGTCAGGGCATTCTCCTTGCGTGTTCAAGCAACAGTCAGCTTTCATTGCTTTTGTTTACATGGTGAAGCTGTGCATTGAGTTTATTTTCAGAGCATATGAGTATCCATTTTGGATCTCTTTTTTTTCAGCCAAACATAAAATTAAACTGAGAACATATTACAATAGAAAAAGTGGTGTGGGTCCCTTAGGTGTGAGTGACCATATTATGGAGGTCTTGACATCAGCCAGCAGCCTACTTTGACATGATATGAAAACTCATTTGTCATCTAAAAGTAATCCCCGAGAGAAGCCTTTAAAAGAGTTTTCGTCTTCGTTCGTTATAGCAAAAGAAAGGGGAAAAAACTGCTAGGTGAAAATATTCTCAAGGGAACCTTTATCCGATCCTAATGAGAAAGGGAGATAGGTTACCCTACAGCTTGCTTCCTGCTACATATTGTGAAATTTTACTTTACTAGCCCAAAACTATTTCTCGCCATACTCAGATCAAAACTTGGAAGTTTCAGTATTTTGACTGCCACCATCATTGGCACTCTTTCACTGAGTGATCAGTAGTGCCTCAGATGGTTGTAATATTCTAGAGAGTACTACATGTATTTGATAATGTCCCATTTGAGTTCACTCAACTTACACTTCTATGCTGACAATCATGGTCAATCATGCCGATGTTTTACAATATTTTCAGGCCTTGGAAATAGAAATCATTTTCTCCAGAGAGGCCCATACCACCTGGTTAGATGCCCAAAATCAAAATAAGTGAAACTCTAAGATTTGTAACAGAAGAGAGATAAAGAATGGAACGTGAAGTTGCCCATGTTCACAAACTTAAGTTGGCACATTTACATGCCAACACGTCAATACTGCATGCAACTCATTCTGTGTTCCAGGGAATTATCAGCCTTGTCCAGCAAAGATCTGACAAAGATCCTGAAGGGTGGCATGACCACATTACCAGAGTGTTTGAAAATTTCCACCCTTCTGCTCCAGAGTCTGCTTAATCTTGAATAAGCATGTTCCCTCTCTGTGGAGGACCAAGGAAATCTGGCCCTAATGAGGAGTGCCGTCACCAGAGACTGATATTACTTGTGAGAGATGGCACCAGACTTGACGCTGTTTTCCCAAGGATGCCGGTCAGACCTGGACTGATTAGGCTGATTTCAAAGACAAGAATGTCAACCACTGGGTGGAGTCCCTGGCTAGCCGAGATGTAGAGACAGTCATAGAATGATTTAAAATAGAAGACTTCTTCTACTATGATCCTAGCAGCCTTGTAATTTACCTGCATGAAAGAATGTTACAGGCTGGGCAGATGAGTGGGAGACTCATCATGCTCACCTGAGCTCATTACACATGAAGATTACTCCTCCAGGATTTAGAACAGCGATGTCTCAGCCTAAGAAAAGGACATTCCTAAGCCTGTGCAACCTATGCAAGGAGCATGAAAGAATGTTACAGATTGGCTGATGAGTGGGAGATTCATCTCGCTCACCTGAGCAAAGATTTCTCCTCCAGGATTCAGAGCAGTGATGTCTCAGCCTAAGGAAAGGACATTCCTAAGCCTGTACAACCTATGCATGAAGCCAGGGCACCAATCTGGTGCTTGCTCCACTAAGGACATGAATAAGCAGAAGCTAGGACCCGCTAAGTCTACCACCAACGGTTCTGCCCCTCTAGTTAAGAATGGGGTCAAGCGAGTGCCGTGATTGCAAGTCAATGGGCCAAGACAAGTGCCGTGATTGCAAGTCAATGGGCCACGCCTCTGCATGTTACCATTGCTATCCAAAGTACAGTTGGACACAGGTTTCCCTGGTACACCTTCTTGAGGGACTTCGGAAAATTATATGGTAACAGTGTTTACTGAGGGGGATGGGGGGAGGACTCTTCCTCTCTTAGCAAGAGTTCCACCAATAAGCTCTGGAATTTTTTCAGTGGGAGGAGTCATTAGGTATGGTTGGAGAAACACACACACACACACACACACGGAGTAAAAAAAAAAAAAAAATCTGAGCAGGGTATATCGCTTTAACTAAGATTACTGTCTCACTTTTAATATAACTTTGTTTATTTAGTTTCCATTTAACTTTCGTCTAAGTCGTTATCTTACCACCGTGTCTGTTATTATATATCGGTCATATTCATTACGCAATACTTAAAATTGATCAAAATTTTAGTTTTATATTGGTATTGGAGAGAATCACGAACATCATAACAGGATATTTTAACCTTATCACGTAAGCCAAGTTTATAGTATCGGTTGCAGTGCGTTTCCTACCAATAATATAATAGGAAGCTATAAAGAGAAGCGCAGCAACACTTCATTGAGCATACCCAAAAACTCTGTGAACATGTTTTAAGTGTCCGGCACCTTAGCTCCTCTCTCTCTCTCTCTCTCTCATATTAGCTACTTTAAAGTGACATGTCATCTAGAAATACCACTGCGCTAAGTATTCAGGTTTGATATGTCATTAACACCCTTTAATCTTGACTAAACTAATATATGCATATATATTTTTTCGGGGGGCGGGGGGAGTGGTGTCGGGGATAGAGTTCTTGTTGTTAAGCCGTTTTACAGGTTTTGGAATTCTAAAATGTAATTCAAACTGACAAGCTTCTTGCTTTTTGCTGTACCGATGTCCTCAGCCTGGCTTTGCTACAACTGACATGGGTGGGGGACTAGGGGTAAGGTGGGCCTGTTGCGACCCCGATGAGTGGACGAGGTACTAGATATGCTCGTGGACAGAGTGTATGGCTAACAAAAAGCTCCACTTGAAATATTTTCTTGTTTATCTTTAATGCCTGCGTGTTTTTAGTGTTTATCCTAATATTATTATATTACTGTAGATTTTCTTAATACAACAACATTTACAAGAAAAAGGATTGGTTTAAACTCACTCTCTCTTGTAAATACATTAGAATGAAAAGGAGAGAGAGGAGAGAGAGAGAGAGGAGAGACATAGAGAGAGAGAAGAGAGCGAGAGAGAGAGAGAGGAGAGACTGAGAGAGAGAGAGAGAGAGAGACTAGACGTTACTGAGGAATCAAAATGAAACTACTAGGGACAGAGAAAATTCCACAACGTGTAATGGAAAGTGAAGGACTCCCAAACTTGGTGCAAACTTTTAACCATTCCCATATGGTAAACTTAATTCGTTTGCCAATGATAAACAATTTTTGATATTCAGAGGTTTCATGTATTCATGGTTGGGTTTGTATTCCCTCTTGGATATACTGTAGAGGTTATTCCCTACACGCCGTTCATTACAATAATTATTACATGATATGGATAAACATATCTACTTGGCTTATATTTTCTAATATATTAATTGTGATACCATGTTTAATGTCATACGGACAGAAATTCCTTTCGCTCTTATCATCATTCGTGAGGATAAGAGACAGGAAGTCTCTATTGTTAAACAGCCCCTTCAGTCATTTACCTTTCCATTGTGGAAAGAGCTATTTGGAGAAATGTAGTTTGATGATATTGTCCTAGGGTTCTATTTTTAGATAATTTTTTAAGAAAAAATCAGGAGACCGAAATTCCCTTTAGATTTTGAACTCCTTTAAAATATCAAATTCACCTTTCCAATAAATAAATTATAATAATTATGACCTGGAGCTAAACGATATGCATAGTTCTGTTTACGATATTTTTTTTTTACATCATACGACATGGAAGTTCAGCGGAAGCCATGGGGTAATCCAAATATACACACTCAATTTTTACATTTATTTTTAATATTAGTGAGAAGTCCAGCCACCTTCCTTCTAGATCACCTCTTGCAATCAGTTAGGCATAGAAGTAGAACCATGGTTTCTGAACAATCTGTGGTCGGTTGTGGAAGAGTTTCCATTGTGTTCCCAGAGGTTCATAAGTTGATCTGGTCTCCTCTCCCTCTCAGGCTCCCAACATTTTACCAAATTAGCCTAAATATTCTTAGTGAGGTTCATGTCTGTATCCTTACTTGGCCAGTCAAGCAACTGCAGATCCTCTCGACCTTGAAACCATTCCTGGACTATTCTGGCCGTATGGATGGGGCAGCGGTCGTGAATGAAAATGACAGGAGCAGGTGGGGAGGAATAATTCCGCTGTTGAAGTGAAAGAAGTTAGAAATCCTGAAGAATTTCAATGTATTTTTCACCAGTGAGCCTCCACTCAATCCTGGTGATATCATCCATATAATGTAAGAAGATCCAGCCCCACACGTTTACTGTGACATGCCCATTCCTGGTCACCTCGTTAATTTCTTCTGTAGTATCTGAAAGGAAAAAATCTCATTTTTAACAATTCACGCTTTGCTTTTCGTAATAGGGAAAATAATTGTATATCGTTTGGGGAAATAAAATGCTAAGTAACAACCTTTGCAATAAGTTAAGAATGTTTATTCATCTGCAAAGATTAATACTTATAAAAGCATTAACTTTGATCTGCAACAGTCCGTTATGATATGATATTCTTTAATTCAGTAAACAGGCTGTACTCTATATTATAAGTTTACCTACGTGATTATTCATAACATTAATAATGTATTTGCTTAATGCCTGAAAGCTGGCCATAGTAGAACAAATGGGGGGTTTTCAATGAAGAATTTTTATTTTCACACTTCTCATGGCAATATAATCAATTAGCGGAAAATACATGGTTATTGACAAAATTATTATCTTGTGATTATAATATTACCCTTGCTTATAATTATTATAGTCTGACTGTTATTAATGATTATAGAAACTCACCTTATATTACTCGGTCTTCAGTTATGTATTCTGCCGTGACTTCTGCTAGTAAAAGACCTTTCGTCACTGCATACGACTCGAGACCAAAATTCCATATCCCCCCCCACAAACCGTTGAACGAAGGCAAGCCTATCAGCACGATGCCGAGAATTCCTTCTTGGCAAGAATTCTATGAGGTATTCCTGCCTCATGCAGACGTCTTCGCACCGTCATAGCCTAAACATTTAATGCCAGACGTTCACAAATAGCAATAGTATTGGTAAAAGGATCTTCTTATGCTGCTCGTCGAATGTCGTCGTTATCCTCACGGGTGGTCATTCGTGGTGGAGGTCTTCGAACTGAAATACGTAATTAACATGCAGATACCTAGATAATCAAGATTAATCATAGCCTGTTTTTACTTATGGGAACGCTATTTGGTATTCTGGGAAGTAAAGAGAAAGAATCACTATTAGAGTTTAACAGGACCAAGGCAACTGTAATTTAGGTTTCATAATTTCACGGGTTTATAAGGTTTATAGTTTAAAAAATTAATAAATAAATGAAATAAATAAACGCTATCCAAAGTCGGTCAATTTCCCAGTCTAAGCTTGCCTCCTTTTCCATTTATTTACTGTTGTAGGGGAGATGTCAAGACGCTGTGCAACAGCACCTATTGAAAGCCCACTTTCTCGTAGAGCAACGATCTGCGCCCGGAGAACAATATGTTGCTGTTCATTTGGAGACTATAACGAATACTACTAGCAGAGGACAGAAGCCCTATCAAAATTTATACAACACCTCAGTCTAGCCATGATTGGGTGACAAACTTGTTAGCGTGTAATAGAGGTGAGGTAGCAGTGATATCGTTATCACCGAACAAAGTGATATATTAAATCACACGATTACTGGGACTGATTGATTGATTGGCTGTTACTGGCATTGCAACATCTCAGGTCATTACTGTCATTGTTAATTGTCTGTTTGAAACACTGTTTACTAAAGGTGGTGCTGTTCCTCTCTTAACGTGAATTCTACTAATCAGTTTTCGAGCTGTTTTAGTGTATAAGAGGTTGGAGGAGACAAACTTGTAATAAGTATTAATACTCATAGATGAATAAACATTATCCTAATGCAGGGGTTGTTACTTAGCATTACATTTCCCCAAACGATATATCATTATTTTCCCTTTTACGGAAAGCAACGCGTAAATTGTAAAAAATTTAGATTGTTTTCCTTCAGATACCACCAAGGAAACGTTTACGAAGTGTCCAGGAGTGGTTTGTAACCGTAAACGTGTGGGCCTGGATTTCCTTACATGGTATATGTGATATTACCAAGACTGAAGGGTTTCACCAATGAAAAATACGTTAAAATTCTTCAGGATTTCTTCCTCCCTTCACTTCACCAGCGGAATTATCCCTTTCCACGTAGTCCTGTCATTTTCATTCATGACGGCTGCCCCATCCATACGGCCAGAAGAGTCCAGGAATGGTTTCAAGGTCGAG
Organism: Macrobrachium nipponense; assembly: GCF_015104395.2. Lineage (NCBI taxonomy): Eukaryota > Metazoa > Arthropoda > Malacostraca > Decapoda > Palaemonidae > Macrobrachium > Macrobrachium nipponense. The sequence continues at coordinate 70,182,702 of NC_061100.1, forward strand.
AGGATTTGAATTGGTTGCCTGGCCGAATAAGGGTGCAGAACCACATAGATCCCGAGAAAGATAAAGTCGATTTACTAAAGATTGAACAATTCACAGGTACCCCGAGAAAAGCCGAAGTGCAGTGGAAAAATCACTGAATTTCAAATCAGTTTTCTCCCATGTATGCATAAATTTTTTTTTATTTTTGTTCCCATTATTTTTATGCTTATCCATTTCGTATGAAGTAGCTACTGTCGCATATCTTATGTAATATAAGCTGGTTAGGGGTAATTACGTTTGCTTTATGTCTATTATAATTAGAATCATAATTACCTGACCTGTTATCGAATTACAATTACAACTTCAATAATACTGAAATACAAAACTTAAATATTGGAAAAAAAATTCACAAAAATTTTTGCACAAAAAAGGAAATAAATGGAATAATTTTTTTTTTTTTTTTTTTTTTTTTTTTTTTTTTTTAAGAAATGATAGCTGGCTTGTTAAGATTCTCCTTAATAATATAAATAAATAAATTGGGTAGCGGCTCAAAACATCTCTCTCGTTGCATTTGGTTAAGATGAGTTCTCGAAAAGTAAGATAACAATTTTAAATAAAGTACTTTATTATTTGAACTTTGCAGTTACAATTACAATTACCATTAAGTATAAATAAAAAACAACCGCAATTACAGTTAACTTCAAAACGTATAATTAAAAACATTTCAGATAAAAGGTAATGTTTATTTGTATTGGTAAAGCTCTCTTACAGTGGGTTTCACAGACAGTGCAGTCACCGTTTTCGGTCAATAAAACACTGTAATGAAGACTGGTCCTTCAGTACAAGATTTTTGCTATAATTTTTCGGTATAATCAAGGCTTTAACTCAAAATTGAATGTCCGGTAAAAATGCTCAATTTTTATTGTAAACACATAGAGCAACTGTAACCAGTTACCTATTCAAACCAATCTGTAGGCAATTAGCGGCTCTCTTTGCTAAAACAAAAGAGTTGAAAAGTTGCGTGACAAACGGATTTCTGCTACCATGCCGACAGTTTATGTTCCTAGGCGGCCATCTCTTCTTCACCTTCGTAATACAAGCATATGGCTGATGCCCTGAGTCCAAATGAAGATTGCGAAGGAGGTAACCAAACCACAAGTATAACGGTAGCTTTACCATCAATCACAGTATCTATCGTTCTACTACTTTACCATACATGCAGATATCTCTCACTCTAATAATTATAATCATTTACTCCTTACCAAGTCAATAGTCACTAAAGAAAGAAAAAACAATTTGACCTTAAGATAAAAATAGTAATAGCTACACTACTGCTGCTGCTGCTGATGCTAAGAATAATAGTAAGAAAAAAACTGGTTATTATTATAATAAATAATAATATTGTTCCTTGTTTTTTTGTTTTGCATTTTTTCCGTACCTGAACTATACCGTACCGTACTTTGGTAAAATTGTCGTTGCGTAATTCCGCTACCGTACACATAGGCTAAATGTCAACCGTGCCGTACCGTACCGTAATACCAGCCTTCTGGCAGGTAACAACCAAGTGAATCGTTAGATATAAACAATATTGTAAATTATTATTATTAGATTAGATAGATTGGATAGATAAAAAAATCGTACAAATATACTTAAACTGAAGTAACATTCAGAGAGAGAGAGAGAGACAGAGAGAGAGAGAGAGAGAGGGGGGGGAGAAGGGAGGGGGGGAGGAGATGTGAGGGAAGGAAGAGGAAGGGGGTGGAGGTGGGGGTGGAGAAGGAGAGGGCAGGCGAATTTTTTTTATACTGTTGTGTCATATCCATTTCTGGCTAATCGGAGCCTTTTTGCCTCTTCGTACAGGGACAAGTGTTCTATTTCATTTTAATTTAATTTTGTGATTCATGATACTCTTATAAATTACGGTACTGGTGTAGTACAATATAGCAAAATCTCGTACTTATACGAATCTTAGTTACAGAGAAATAGGTTAGAGAATTCGCGAACACTTATACCGAGCTCATTTTACGAAGCAGTGCTCAACGAGTATTCAGTTCTCAATGTAATTATTAACAGGAACATTAATTATGTGAGCATATTATATTTAATAGTAGTATCTTTATTTCATACCATGGTGATTATGAGATCTATTGGCTAATCCTACAATCAAGGAACGATATAATGATATATGAATCATGGTATTGCTTTACTCGACTCGAAACAGAGTTCTGAATCCAACGGAGGTAAGGTCGTCAGCAGGATTTTTGAATGGGTTAGACTTCATAACCACTCACCATGAATCGAAGGGACACAAATCTGGCGCTGCGAGGACGAATTGTCACTTTACGCGACAATGGTTTCTCGATACGAGCCATTGCACGTGATGTTGGTGTGTCCCCCACCACGGTACAGTTGTGGGGATAAGAAGGCGGGAGGAGAGTGGGAACTTGAATGACTTGCGTAAGTTGTATATGCTGAATGATTGGTGGATATGTTACATTGTTCATGGTTATTTAATCTTGCTTATTTGATATGAAAGTTTCTTTCTTAAATGTATTTCGTCTCGCTATCATAATTTTGGTTAGACTACAGATATCCACAGCCATTCCAACACCACAGTAATATTTCAGGTGCACCTCCATAATTCCACACTGGTGGGTGGTTGGCCCTTGCCGACCTCAACCATGATCAAAGTTAGATAGTCGATTGAGTTGTCTCGGTAAAATTAAGCCTATAAGAGCATTTTATTTGTTGGCCCACCCCGTCACAGTCATTGTGTGTGCTTTTGATAGCTATGTTTATTTATTAAATGTCATTTCAGTGATGGCTCAGGAATGATTTACAGTTTTAATAACCACCAACCAAATTGAGAATATTATGGATATATGTAATCTCGTTCTATTTGATATGCTTTTGAAACCAAAAATATACAGCCATGTTTATTAATTATGATCAATCCATCAAGTACAAAATTCGAAGAATCTAGAATCGATTGCGATGTTATATAAATTATAAGTTAAACATTTAAGATATTTTGTTCTCTTAGCTAGGCCAGGTGGTCCACGGAAAACCACCCCAGCTGAGGATGACGCCATTATCAGGGCCACTCGAGAGCAACCCTTAACCAACGCCGAGGCCATTCATGAAGACCTTGGATTAGAAGTGTCATCGATGACAGTACGGCGCAGACTCCACGCTGCTGGGATTCATCACAGAACTCCAGCGACGAAGGAGCTCTTGACGGAGTGACATAAGGCGGGAAAGCTTGATTTTGCCCAACGTCATACTGATAAGGGTTTGGACTTTTGGGGCAGGGTCATCTTTACTAACGAGAAGTGCTTCTCGTCCACATCGCATGGGAAGCTGCATTGTTGGCGAACAAATAGAACTCGGTATGATAAGGAAAATCGTTACTTTCATCAATTATCAATTGCATTCTTCTTTATATTAATTATTAATCTTCAGATTTTGTTCCACGGAAGTGGACTGTCAAAATATACAAAGGTAGTTAACATAAATAAGAGTGCTATTTCTGAGATAAATACTAGGTAAGGGACAGTGGCATCATTTGCTCTTTTTCCTCAAATATAATATATTAAATAAATAATTATGCAATAGAATTCTTTCAGTGTTGTTCATCACTGAGAATTTAAATATATGATTTATATTATACACCCCCATTTTTTTCTCTCATTCAGATATGAGCCCCGTAACATCGTTGAGGTGGTTCAATCTGGCCATGTCACCGGCAACGTATGGTGTTGGGTGTGTCTGCATGGTATGGGTGATGTTTTCCGTATCGAGGGACGATTTACAGCAGCTAAGTATGTTGAGCTGCTGCAAACCTCCTTCTTGCCTTCGTTACGAGAAAGGAATTTTCCCTTCCCACCAGGGCCCATCCTGTTCACACTGCTCACGTTGTTCAGGAGTGGTTTGCCAGACAGGATAACCTGCTTCTTCTTGAATGGCCGAGCAAAGGAGCAGATATGAATGTGATTGAACACGTGTGGGCCCAGATGGTGAACACATGGAAAATGGAACATGAGAGAACAACACAGCAACTCATGGCTCACATCAACTCTCAGTGGAAAATTTGTAGACGAGACCGCAGCAAATTTTCAACCTTGTTCATTCGATGCCCGACAGATTGAGGGAAGTGACTGAGAGAGAGGGTGGATGGTCAAGGTATTAGAATGTATAATATAAATGTTATATTTTTTGTAATAGGACCTAAAAATGTTCTCATTTTGTTCTCACTAGTTATTTGATTATATGTTTTAATAAACATAATTCACAACAAGTTTTATTATAACCATGATATTTTTTATTTAATGTTCGAAGTATCTGTAAAAAAAAATGGCATAATGTCTCCATACAATATTGAGAGTATTGCAGTAAACTTTCCTACTTACTCCGGCCCCACATGTGTTTGATGTCTTCCTAATCACCGTTTCTTGTTAACAGCATTGAATTATAGAACTGAATGACTCGCTGAGCACTGTTATCATACAGTGATGTCGGTAACAGTATTGGCAAATTGCCTTAAGGCCCGTCCACACGGCCGAGCTTTGTTCAACGAACTTTGTTCGATGTGACGTCAGGAGCAGAGAAAATGTGGCAAAGTTCTGACTTTTCCCGCTGTTTCTCCGCTTCTGACGTCACATCGGACAAAGTTCGTCGACCAAAGCTCGACCGTGTGGACAGGGCCTTACCTGTATACTTTGTTCTCTGTGGTGTAGCGAATACAGATATGATACTTCGCCACTTATTTTCGCTTATTAGCTTCTTGAAGTCTATTAAAATAGTTTCCATTATTTGAAATGTAATGCTTTATATCCTACTGATATTTTCAATGTATCTTTGGTGTAAAACCTAAGTTATATGAACAAGAGTAAAAATGTGACATATTTTTTGGCCGTCGTTGACGTTTTTGAGTATAGGGGTCATATGCTCTGTGGGACATTTTAAAAGGTAACTGTCAATTCAGTAGATGATACTCTATGTCAGCCACTATAAGGAGAGCCCAAATGACTTCTCCTATTACCTGAGGTCAACGAAATATATAGTCTATAATATATCAGTGCATACATAATTTTAGAAAAAACAACAGTTAACCCTTAAAATATCAACCACGTCATATGACGTATTGCAGAAGTCGTCCCACACATGTTGTTTACGTCGTGACGTTCTTAAGTTTTAATTTTGTGCGCCTTCATAGCTTATTGTATTGATATTGGTTCTGTACTACTTAGTGCCTTATTAATGGTCTTGCTGGCCGTTTGCACTGCTCGTCTTCCAATTGTATGAACTGCGCGGGGGAGGGGAGGTAAGGGTGGCCTAGGAGGTTGTCAGAAACGTCAAACCAGCTAATCCTGTGTGGGCAAAGGATTAGGTGGCGATAAATTTTTTTTACCCGCCACACTTTCGATTATGGATGATGTATACATCAGTTTTGAAATAAAGTTTTTTTTTATTCTATTTTTAATAATTCTATAATGGAACTGACTGTAGAGAGATCCAATCGTTAATTTCATGTTATGAAATGGGGTAATATATCAAGCGAACACTCAAGGGAACAGGAGTTTATGACATTACAGTATCAGAGATGAGAAATTTCTTTGCTTTGGTTATGATTATGGGTATTGTCAGGAAGGGCAATCTTCGATATTATTGGGTCACTGATCCTCTCCTGAATACACTAATGACATATCAGAACTGCATACTGAGCGCAGGGGTTTTTCTTATCACTAAGTTAGCTAGTATAGCTGAGAGAGAGAGATACATAAGTTAGCTAGTATAAGAGAGAGAGAGAGAGAGAGAGAGAGAGAGAGAGAGAGAGAGAGACACACTGCAACCAATGCTGTAAACTTGGCTTACGTGATAAGGTTAAAATATCCTGTTATGATGTTCGTGATTTTCGGCAATACCAATATAACTTTAAAATGTTGATCAATTTTAAGTATTGTGTAATGAATATGACCGATATATAATAATAGACACGGTTGTAAGATAACGTCTTGGCCGAAAGTTAAATGGAACCTTAATAAACAAACTTATATTACAAGTGAGACAACAATCTTCATTACAACGATATAAACTGCTTAGTTTTTTTTACACCGCGCGTGTGTGTGTGTCTTTCTCCAACCATTCCTAATAACTCCGCCCACCAAACGAACTCCAGAACTTATTGGTGGAACTCTTGTTAGCAGAGAAGGGGTTCTTCCCCCCATCCCCCTCAGTAAACACTGTTACCATGTAATTTTTCGAAGTCTCGCGAGACGGTGTACCAGGGAAACCTGTGTCCAACTGTACATTGCTCCTAAGATAGTCCAGATGAACATTCGGTCAGTGAGCTCTACAAGGTAAAGAGGGCTTCTGCAAGTGACTCTAGCATCACCTGGTGGCTCTGGACTGGCCCAAGTGCTCTTGAATATTGTTGATAGAGGATCGGAGGTGAGTCTAATACTATGTACAGGAGTACCTCCTATAACCGACATTCTGGAGCATGAATGGCTATTAATTTGATGGTTCAATGGTCATGTACTTGACTGGCATACAGCCCAGCTTGCCATGGCCCAAGGTGATTCTCAGGTCCCCAAAACCCATTGTTTTGGAGTAGCAGCTAGTCTCACTACAGGGAATGCCATTACTGGGACAACACAACTTGCAGCAGCAAGAGTCATGAGTGCCATTCTGCTGCATGACAGCGCTACCCGTCCACCAATTAAGAGAGTTCCATGAATACCTCTCTCAGATGTCTGTCTGGGGGAGATTCCCTGGCTACAGAAACCTGACAACTCTGCTCCAACAACTCAACCTAAATGTATGAACACTGGGGGTGAAGCTGTTGATCCCAGCATGAACAATGACTCGCTGATGGCTGCACAAGCAGCGGATCTAGACTTACAAGAGATCATTTGGGATGCCCCCACAGATCTAGATCATTCAAGAGGTTGGACTAAGGCCCAGTATCTCTTAGAAAGTAGGGTACTTTTCCGAGTTTCACAGGAGAAGACAGACTCAACCAACGCTCTTGAAAAGCACCTAGTGGTTCCCAAAGTGTTACACCTCAAGTAATAGGTGGACACTTTAGTGTCAGTAGCCCAACCAAGGCATTCGCCAAGAACTTTCATGGGGTAGGGCTGAGGAAAGACATCAATTCGTAAATCACAACATTCCTGACCTGCCAGATGGTTGGGAACCAGAATAAAAAGTTACCAAAAGCCAAGTTGTAGAACATTACTTTTGCAGGCATTCCCGCTCAGGATATGGTCATTAACTACTACACATTGCAGGGATACATGTATGCAGAGACTATCCCCATTAGGAGTGACACATCTAAAAATGTTGTCAAAGCCCTGCTCAAGGTCTTCTGCAGGTTTGGTATCCCAGTCACCATTCAGAGTGACCAGGGGAGGCACTTTTTGTCAAACAAGTGCTGGAATAGAATGGAATTTCACATAGTTAGTTCATCATGTGCATTCAACACCATACCAGCCAGAGAGCCAAGGAATAGAAGAGAATTTTCATCAAAACCTTTCAGCCACACTGGCAAGTTGCAGCATGAAAATGGAGGAGACTGGAAGGACAACTTCTACGCACAGTTTGCACTTTGGAATACTCGATCAGAAACTGCTTGGTATAGCCTGTTCAAGCAACTTTACACCCATTCCACCCGGGGGCCTGCAGATATTATCTTGGAAGTGGGGCAGGTCCCCACAAAGCCAATTGGTTAAAGGAATTGCCCAAGATTCAGAATTGCTTCTGGGCGACGTAGGCTATTGCCCTGGGAAATGAGGCTGCATCACAGGAGAGAGTCCATATCCAGTTTGACAAGAATAGATGGATTCATACACTTGCAATATGAGGCCAATTCCTTGTACTTAGGACAGGCCCAACAGTACCCCTGGAAACGCCAACAATGGGTCCTCACAAGATCCGTACAAAAAATTTAAATCTCAATTACCTGGTAAATTATGCACAGAGACAGGCCAAATGGCTCCATATTAATATACTGAAACCATACAGACACGAGCAACTGGTGATGTAGCCCCTATTTCCGCTGGTGTGATGACAGCCATCATCACCCCGCCGCCGACACCAACTCCTAGGTGCTAGACAATCTTGCTCATATCAGTCCTGGCCTGACTGATGATCAGAGGGAGGACGTAAGGAGCATACAAAATCACTTCTGATGGGCAGCCAGTGACACCCTCGGATGTACTGATGTATTAGAACATCACATTTCCCTCAAGGAAATCACTCAGCCTTTAGCAGAAGGATACTATAGGATGAACCCACATAAAGTAAACCTGCTGTTGCTATTGTGGTTAATTAGTAAAAGCTCCTATTCATCACCCGTTATACTAATATCTAAGGAGGGAGGCAGAGATTGGCTGTGTGTTGACTACCACAAGCTGAATGAGGTTACAAGAACAGAGCAGTACCCGCTCCACACATTAACATGTGCATAGACATCTTCAGC
>NC_061100.1:70196162-70206162 GCF_015104395.2 Macrobrachium nipponense
CGCACGTAAATACTCTAATCTGCTATATATTTCTCTCCCATATATTGTGCCATTTTGAAATCAATAAATTTTACCGATCATTTTATCATGGTATTCCTGTGGTAACTACTCCTCTTTGCAGATATTAATAAGCTGTCTATCCTCTTGAAGTAAGTATAACGGTGCTATCTGTCCCATCACTATGGTGACTATCCCTTTTATCCAGGTATTACTGTGGTGACTGTCCCTCTTATCCAGGTATTACAATGCTGTATGTGCCCTTTAACCAGGTATTAGTGTGATGTCTGTCCCCTTAAACCAGATATTACTGGTCCGTCTGTCCAATTTATGCAGGTATACTACGCCGTCTGTCCCACTCAACCAGGTATTACTGCGCTGTCTGTCCCCTGCAAGCAGTTTTTACTGTAATGTGTATTACTTTTATCCAAGTATTACTGTTCGGGCTGTCCCTTTTATCCAGATATTATTGTGCTGACTATGCTGACTATCCCTTTTATCTAGGCATTACTATAGTGACTGTCCCCTTTATCTATGTATTAATGTGATGAAAGTCACTTTTATCCAGGTATTACAATGCTGTCTGTCACCTTTCATTAGGCATCACTGTGCTTTTTTTCTGCTTTATCCTGGCATTACTGTATTGTCTGTCTCTTTCATCCATGTGTTACAATGTGGTGGTTTATCCACTGTAACTGTACTTTCTGTCCCTTTTATCTAGGTATTACTTTGGTGACAGTCCCCTTTAGCTATGAATGACTGTTCTCTCCATCCCTTTCATCCAGGTTTTAATGTGGTGACCGTCCCTTTTATCCAGGTATTACTGTGGTGACTGTCTCTATCATCTAAGTATTAAAGTGGTGACTGCCCCTTCTAGCCAGGTAATTACTATGGTGACTGTGCCTCATATCCAGGTATTACTGTGGTAACTGTTCCTTATATCTGGTATTACTATGCTGTGTGTCATCTTTAACGAGGTATTTATGTGCTATCTGTCCCCTGTAACCAGGTATTACTCTAGTGTATGTGCATTACTGTATGGCATTACTGTGGTGACAGCCCCTTTTATCCAAGTATTAGTATGCTGTCCATCCTCTTTAACCAAACTTTATTTTGTTGCCTGTCCCATTTAACCAGTTATTACTGTACTGTCTGTGCCTTTTTATCCAAGTATTACTCTTGTGGCTGTCCCTTTTTCCAGATATTACTCAGTTGACTATCCATTTTATCTATATATCACTGCACTGCAGAGGTGGATAACCTGTTACGCTTGAGCACCCTCCTTAGCTTTGATGATCTGACAGTGCTCCTCAGGGGAAGTGAATTCAGAGCTCGCGATACTGGTGCAGCACGTTTCATAAACATTTATAAATAAACACAATTTCGTTAAACTGTGAGGGTACCAGTAGACAAAAATGCCCAACATCTAACATTCCACTGAAAAAAGTATTTTTTTTTTACTTTCAGATGACCGTTAGTGGGACTGTCCCCGTTGTTGTTACTACAACAACAACAACAACTGCCACACCTACGCCTGGACCGTCAACCTCTCGGCGCATTGGACCTGAGGCTGTTGACGGTCATGATGGGACGCGGTGGCGTAGAGATCCGAATACCTCCCTTCCCCATCTGTTTACACTGAAGATTGAACTTGGGGGTCCCACCGATGCCACCGCTGGGGTGGTAAGAGTGAGTGATATTTTCTTGCTCTTTTTGTCTGACCACATGCTAGCGGAGATGGTTATGCGTTCCAATAATCGACTTGCCCTTTTGAGGAGTAATTTTCATTAATAGGGCAATGTTGCCCTCAGGGACATGGATTTGAGGGAACTGAAGGCGTTCATTGGAATTCTGATAATATCGGCAGTGAGGTCAGACAATCACACCACAGCGAATGACATGTGGGAGCTTCCAGAGGGAAATCCTTTGTACCAGTGTACTATGAGTGAGCGTCGTTTCGCCCTGCTGACGAGAGTTCTTAGTTTTGATGATTCAGCCACCGGAGCGGAGCTGGAGAGGACAGATTGCCTTGCCCCAATTCAAAAGTCTTTGACCATGTGGTGGCTAATTGTCTGAATAATTACTCCCAGGGCCCCAGCTCACCGTTGACGAACAGCTTGTCCCATTTAGGGGCTGCTGTTACTTCGGGATGTACATTCCAGTAAGCCAGCCAAGTAAGTTCATAGATTTACCTTTCGTTTTTTTTTCATTTAATTGCTTTTTTATTCATTTATAATTTAAATTTATAAGATTAGATTAGATTATAAAATTTTTGGCTCATAGCCAAGCGCCGGAGCCGGGGGGCCATTCAGCGCATATATATCTTAAGAATAAAAAAGTCAATGTCGCACAAACAAACATACACAGAACCGATCAAATATACAAATCATTCATTCATAAAAACCAAACAAGAAACCTAAAACAATTAAGAGAAAATTAAAATTCACAAAAAAGAGAAAATTAAAATTCATAAAAAAGACCAACATTTTTTAAAAATGTCATAATTTGCTCTGCCTGAGCACCTTCACCTAAAATCTCGGCAAGAGTCTTATTTGCCAGCAAACAAGCTCTACGTTTGTATTCAAAATGTGGGCACTCCACCAAAATATGCACCACAGTCAAATCCACATGACAGGTGGAACAGCGAGGAACCTGCCTATCCGCTCCAATCGTCATTAGATACCCGTGAGTATATTTAGTGTGGCCAATACGTAATCTAGCTAAAACTATCTCAGACCTTCTATCCATCCGGCTATGAGGCCAAGGATGAACAGAAGGCCTAATCGACTTTAATTTGAGATTATTATCTAAAGTAGGACCAGTGGGCCTGCCAATGCGTCTCTACAATAAAATCGAATGGTACTTTTTAAAATTGCAAACAGGGACGCCCATGTTTGAAATGTGCCTAAGCCTAGTTGCAGCCTTAGCAGCAGCGTTGGCTCGCTCATTCCCAACAATTCCAACATGGGACGGAGCCCAACAAAACCTAACCGAAAATCCTCTTCTATTAATTAAAGATAAAACCAATCTTGTACTTCTTGCACTAAAGGGTTGCAAGAGACTAGGCTTTTAAGAGAAGATAAAACACTTAAAGGGTCGGTGAAAATGGTAAAAACCTTGTTAGTACAAGAACTATAATAAATATATTTAAGAGCAGTCAAACTTGCCAGCAGTTCAGCTGTAAAAACAGAGGAATCAGATGGAAGCTTCTTTTTAATAATATTATCACTAGCATACAGAGCAACCAACACCATCAGAACCCTTTGAACCATCAGTATATATGATGAGAATCACCATGTTCAAAAGCATGGTCCAAAAAACTTGCCCTCAACTGATCACCAGAACTGATGCTCCTGCTGTCCCTAACTGGGCAGATTTCTAAGTGTGGCCTATTCCAAGGAGGAAATTTTGAGGGCGAAATTTCAGCTACTGCAGGGGGTAGTAATCCCACCTCCCTGGCAGAGCTTGCTAGTCGAACTTCAAGCGGCTTCGGCAGTCTAGGTCTATTTGGGGCTCTACCAGTTGGTTCTCTAACATACTTATAATTAGGGTTTAGCTTTGATGTGAGTTTGACGGTGAATTTTTAAGCCCAGAATCGATATAAACTTATAGCCTCTCTGTTGGCCGACTTGATAACATCACTAGGCCGTTCCTATTTCGTTCCCGTCCGCTGTACGGTGGCTGGATCCCATGAAGGGACGAAATTATTATTAACTAAAAATTCCCCTTCTGTACATATATGAAAATATATCAATTCCGAGGTAGAGCTAACTAAATATTAAATGACATTTGTAGCTCGAATGATATCATCCATGTGCACAAAGATATTTGTGCCTAGTAACCCGTGCAAAACTGTGTTCACCAACCTTGTAAAAGTCATAGGACTACCTGATAAACCAAAAGGCACCTGTGTAAACTCGAAATGTCCCTTAGGAAATTAGAACACACTAAGTGTCCGACTATCTTCACTAAAAGAAACCTGCGTAAATCCCTGCATAAGGTTTATTGAAGAATATATTCTACATCCCACAATGTCTACAAAATAAATGTCATGCAATTGACCAGATAATAGTCAGGAATTGTTTTCTCATTCAATTTGTAGAAATCCATGCATACCTGGATGGAGCCATCCTTTTCAGGCACCGCCAACAAGGGAAAGTTGTACTGGGACAAACTGGGTCTAATAATTCCTTCCTCTTCCCATTTACTAACATCTTTTGCTACATGTTTCCTGATTTTGTAGGGTATACAGTATGAACGAATAAATATGGGTTTGGTTTGGTCCCCTCCTCTAGATTCACCTCATGTTCTAACACCTTAATCAGTCCTAACATATCCACTTTTAGAGCTACAATGTTCCCAAATTCAGCACAAATTTCGTTTACAGCTTCTATATGCTCCGTGTAGTCTGTATTAGCTAAATGATCCCTAAATATTTTTTCCTTATTTGCATTGCCGCCTCTGAAAACTTCTATCCTTACTCCAATCTTGGAGTTCTACCACATATGTATTCTTTTGATATGTTCTACCTGTATCATTATATTCCATCAATTCTATCCATGTAGCCCCTGCATTTGATACCTTGTTCACTGATGCAGTGCTAATGACACCATAATTTTTCACTACACTCAATTATACCTACCTCTCTAGGAGCTTTCACTTCCCTCAACTTGACTTTCACCATAGTCATTGGACCTGGATTTAATGTAACATCCTCTGACAAAACTGTTTTATATTTATGGTCGTCATACATAGCACCCTCATGTTCCACATCCACATGAATATCACCCTTATTTATATAAGTATCCCTCATTCCATTAACCATAATCATAATGCTAATATCAGTATCACTACTGTTATCAATATCACTGTTATTACCCATACCACCATTGTTGTTGCCGCCAATATAACCACCATTATCACCACCATGATCACTATTATCCCCATTAACACCACCGTGATCACCAATATCACCATTAACACCGTAGTGATCACTAATATTATTGTCACCAATATCCCCCATATTAACCTCAGTATCCTTACTTACCTCAGTTCCACGTACACCAACATATGGAATAAAAACACCTGATATCCCAACCATTATGGACCGATATCTTGTGTCTCCTACATGCAGGATGGCCAGAAAAAGTCTGTTGCCCATCGCAACCCCTTTTATCACCAAAAATGGTTCTATCAGCACTTATAAAACTTAAGGTATTTAATCTATGGGCTTGCACATCACACACCGTCTCCATTGAAGGTTCCAAAGGATATTGGGAGAACATGGACTGATATAGATCATGGTCCAATATCAATAAAAACTGGGATCTTCATATTTCCCGCTAATCCTTGTACAATTGGCTTGTGCTCTTGGGGTCCCCCACGAGACCAAAATGGCATGTACAAATCATCTGTACCATTTTTGTTGATCGACTTTCCAAAAATTTCGCCGATTTCTTTGCCCCTTTTGATTAACCTGCTTGGGGAGTTCTCATATTAAAACTCCCAGATCTCTGAGGTGTGGGTCTTGCATCCCTCCGTTTCTGAGACTGACAAGACTGCCAAAAGTGATCTGCACTTTTGCATATTCCACAATATTTGACTACATATTTTCTTTGTGTGCCTTTGCTTATTACAATTGAAACAACGCAACTGTTTCCTAAAACCATGGATCCTCTCTTATATACCACTTTTGCACACAAATGGGGAGAAGGAAAATTTAAGTTAAATCCCTTGGTGTTGCATTCCTTGGACTGGTCCCATTAAAAAATGTATATTCACTGCGGGACATTTAGACATGTGTTTCTGAACCTGGGAATAAATCAGTTCCTCATCTGATGTAGGTTCAATCTTTTCATCAAAGCTATGTACAATGCAGTCCTGGATGTCGTGTAGAAGCTGGAAAAAATGCAATAATTTATGTAAGTTGTTGAGTGAGACACCTGGGGGGGCAACCAAGTCCTTATGGGTGCCGGTCCCAAGCCCGGATAAATAGGGAGGGTTGGTGTCAGGAAGGGCATCCGGCAGTAAAAATCTGTGCCAAAACCAAAAATGGAATGAGCCGACATATGGAAAGAGGTAATGCTAGGGCGTACTCCGTAAACGACGCACAGAGACATCGCCCTAACTCTGTGGTAAGGCGAGGGCTACTGCATCAGGATCGGGGTGCAGCTAAAGAAGCGAGCTCACATTGGGTTCAGAGTATGTCAGCTAAATGTTGGTCCATGACTGGGAGAGGTAGAGAAGAATTGGCTGACTTGATGAGAGAAAAGAAAGTAGATGTTGTGTGTGTGCAAGAAACGCGGTGGAAAGGAAATAAAGCTAAAGAGTTGGGAGATGGATATAAGCTATATTATAGTGGAGCAAATAAACAAGGTAGAAATGGAGTTGGCATAGTACTGTCTAGTGAACTAAAGAACTCGGTAATAGAAGTGCATAGAAAGAATGACCGTATCATCAGATTGAAGATATGTTATGGAGGAGAGATTCTGAATATTATAAGCGCATATGCACCACAAGTTGGTTGCACGAAGAGAGAAGGGAAATTTCTGGAGAGATGGATGGAATAATGCAAGAACTGGAAGAGCATGAGAGGGTGATAGTTGGGGCAGATTTGAATGGCCATGTCGGAAGTGAAAATGAGGCGATTGGGCGGGTGCATGGGGGCCATGAATTGGGGAGAGAAACCCAGAAGGAGAGAGTGTAGTGGACTTTGCTGTGTCATTCGACATGGCAATAGTAAACACATTTTTTGAGAAGAAAACGGGAACACCTAATAACATATAGGAGTGGGGGAAGATTCTCCCAGATAGACTATTTCTTGTATAAAAGGATAAATCTGGTGGAGGTCAAGAACTGCAAAGTTATTCCAGGCGACCATGTAGCCCCCCCAACACAGGCTGCTATGTATGGACTTGAAGTTGAAAAGGGAAAGAAAAACCAAAGCTAAAGGGATAAGGAAAATTAAATGGTACGAATTACAGAAGGAAGGGGATAAGAAGAGAGAGTTTAAACGAGGCGGGTTTGGAGGATATTGATATAGGATTGAAGATGTTCAGAATGGTGGGCACGAAATGCAGCAGTAATAAGAAGGCATGGAAAGGAGCTGCTAGGAGAGACATCTGGTATCATATGGGAAGAAAAGGATAGTTGGTGGTGGGATGAAGACATTGAGAAAGTAGTAAAAGATAAGAAGGAGGCAAAGAAAAGATGGGAAGAGTCACAGTCAGTGGAAGACAGAAATAGGTACAAAGAGAAAAACAAGGTGGTGAAAAAGGTGGTAGCCCAAGCTAAAGCAAAGTCGTATGATGATGTGTATAATGAGCTGGGGACAAAGGAAGGATTAAAGAAGATGATGAAGCTATCAAAGGCTAGAAATAAGAGCACCAAAGATATAACACACATCAAACAAATAAAGAATCAAGAGGGTGTAGTGCTTAGAAAGGAGGAAGACATTGTGAAGAGATGGAAAGAATATTTCGAACAGTTGTTAAATGAAGAAAATAATAGACTAATAAGAGAGGATGGGCAAGTGAACATTGGCATGGTAATGAGGTTTTCTAGGCAAGAGGTACTAAATGCACTGAAGAAGATGAAGAATGGGAAGGCAACCGGACCAGACATGATCCCGTGGAGGCATGGAAAGCATTAGGAGATGAAGGAGTGGATACTGTACGATTTAGATAAAGATCCTTGAACAGGAAAAGATACCAAATGAGTGGCGTGGGAGTATATTGATCCCAATTTTTAAAGGGAAAGGCGATGTCCAAGAGTGTGGTAATTATAGGGGCATTAAATTGATGTCCCACACTTTGAAGATACTGGAAAGGATGATAGATGCTAGACTGAGAGAAGAAGTACAAATAGTAAAGAGCAGATGGGATTTATGAAGGGAAGGGGAACCTACATATGGTATTCATTGACCTTGAAGAAAAGGCTTATGGACAGAGTCCCGAGACAAGAGGTATGGAGGAGCCTGAGGAGAAGAAGATGGTGCCAGAGAAGTATGTGCGATTGATACAAGAGATGTACCGGAATGTATTTACCAGAGTGAGAAGCAGTGTTGGGGAGACAGAAGGTTTTGAGGTGAGAGTAGGATTACACCAGGGGTCGGCTCTGAGCCCCATTTTATCTTTACATAGTGATGGATGTTATAATAGAGGAAGTAAGGGAGACAGTACCATGGAACATATTGTATGCGGATGATATTGTTCTGTGTGCAGAGAGCAGGGAAGATCTGGAAGTGAAATTGGAAAGATGGAGACAGTACTGGAGGACAGAGGAATGAAGAATAAGTAGATCCAAGACAGAATATATGTGTACCACCACTGAGGGGGATGATAGAGAAAGTATGCAGCTTGGTGGAGAGCAAATAAGGAGAGTTGATAAGTTTAAGTATTTGGGATCTTTTTGTTAACGCTGGAGGAAGTATGGAAGAAGAAGTAAACATCGGGTACAAGCAGGCTGGAACAACTGGAGAGCGGCCTCCTCGGGAGTTTCTTTGTGACAAAAGAGTGCCGCTTAGGTTAAAAGGAAAATTTCACAAGACGGTGGTAAGAACAGCAATGCTGTATGGTACGGAAACAGCAAGCATGAGAAAAGCAGAGCAGAAGAAGATGGATGTGGCAGAAATGAGAATGCTTAGGTGGATGTCTGGGGTAACAAGAGTGGATAGGATCAGAAATGATGCTACATAGAGGGGTCATAAGGGGGTCAACTAAGGTGGTGGAAGTATCAAAGAAAGTGCAGGAGGGGAGGCTGAGATGGTATTGGACACCTGTTGAGGAGCAAGATGAGGATTGAAAGGAGAGATGAAAAGGACCACGCTGGGAGACATACTATGGGAGTGAGGTGCAAGGAAGAAGAAAGAGAGGGAGACCAAGAAAGAGATGGAAGGACTGTGTGAGAGGATTTACATGAGAAGGGAATTGATGAGGCAGAAGCGCAAGATAGAAATAGATGGAAACGGCTCATCCGAAACGGCGACCCATATATGGGAAAAAGCTGGGAAGAAGAAGAAGAAGAGTTGAGTGAGATATTACCATTTACCCATGTGGAATTTTTCTATTTCTGTATCCATTTTCACACTGAGCCAAAATGCTGAGTGCTATGCTCAAGCATGTTCTTCTGACCTTTTCTAATCTTGTAAAAACCTCTTAGGTCTCTCACCATAACTATGTGTTCCTTTGTGTCATAGGCTATTCTCAGAAATGCTTGTAATTCAGTCTATGACTGGCATTTTGTGTATTGAAAACTACAGCATCGTAGTGCCAAATTACCTTTTTCAAAAACCAACATGGATTTTGCCTCTGTGAAAGCCTCTGCATCACTTTTAATTCCATTGGCGTTTAAAAAGTTATTCACTCCTCAATAAAAATCTGCATTGGCTGGGAAAGAACACCATCAACAATACCCTGGAAAGAGCAAACTCCAGCTGCAACATTAGTTACATTATGCAGCAAAGTTTGACTGCCATTATTTCAATCTGCCATTTTATCTTCCTTAGTATATGGGATTCGCCCCAACTTCAGTAACATTGGAGTATCAACAATATTTCCTAAGTTACATTCACAAATAATCAACAACGAAAAAATTATGTATCAATCACCACCAAAATGAAAAAAAAAATACATATACCAATCCCAACACATATTCCTGAAGTAAATATTTCAAGTACTCTGAGGGGCGAAAACTATGTTCCTGCCACTTCAAGGCTAAGGTCATCAGCTGATCAACATCTGTGTCATTGTGCTGCAACAGAAAACGGGAAGAAGAGGGAAAGAAAGATAATGAGAGACGAACCATTGCTCTCGTTGCTAGCTTGGTATTTGCCGAATCTGCGCAGTCAACCCGACCCAAACTCTGCCTACATCCCACACACTCACATAAGAAAAATTAAACCGTCGGGTCATATATTCCTACGCATGACAATCAAAAGAAAACCACTAAACTATCCCTTTAATCTCGCAGAAAATATGCAAGTGGGAGAATTGTTAACAAAATA
>NC_061100.1:70211162-70229086 GCF_015104395.2 Macrobrachium nipponense
TATTATCCTTTGATATTTCATATCCCTTGGAATTTCAATGACCCAAGACATCAAAATTCAAAATGCAAAAAGAATAGATTTTACGTATAGTATTTATCACCATACGTTTTACCCTTTCAGAACGTTGGTTTCAGGAAGTGTTATTTATAAGTTTCAGATCGTCTTTAACGATGGGATTACTAGTCCCTTTCCCTTCTCATTCTCTTAACAATAAAAAAAAAGGGATGAATACCCCTCCATTTGAGGCGTTCGCTAGAACAGCAGTGTAGATGGAAGATTTTTCAGATCATGAGTTATGACTGGCATCTTAAATTTGGTTAGGTTAGGTTACATTTGGTTATTTCTAACACTGATAGGTGTTAAGTAGACAGAGTGAGCGTTATTAAAAAAAGACCTAGCATATATATGGGGATTTGAAATTTGCCAATTTTCAATCGCATTTTCTCCTTATTTTCATATATGTAGACTCCCTGTTATTAGAGTGAAATCATTATATTATTAGGGCGTTTAACCACCATCCGTGTGCAGTTACATCAAGATTTGACAACGATCACTTATGGGAGATCAGAAGAGTCTTGTGTATAAGAACAATGAGAAATCAAAGTATCATCAATTACTTTTTAGTCTTACAATCATCCTCTGGTGAGCAAGAGATCTTATGAACATTTACCGAAATCAGGTTGATATTCAATACAATTGATTTAGCATTCTTTTCTTGAAGATGAATTTTTTCTCTTTAGGGGCAACCTGAGAGTTAAATATAAAAATATTATCAAATAGATGGTTTACACTTTTATTTATTTTTTTTGTTAGAGTAATGTTTTCGTCTAAGATTTCCAAGACATTTTAGATAGAAGCATGCAGTTCGCCTTCGAAAAATTAAATTTTTTCTAATTTTTTCCTATCAGTACGTTATCAATTATCCAGTACTTTGTAAAGAAAATGTGAAAAAGTCGATGTGCCATTAAAATGAAAATTTTCGTGTTATCTGCTATATAAAGATTATACCTTATCCAGTGACAAATGTAAAAAAATATAGCACCAAAATAGAAAACAATAAGAAAATGTATGCATGAGCAAATACTTTATATTAATTTTAATTGGTTTTTAAGAACCAAAAAATATCGAAAATTATCTTATAGTGTGAGGAAAATATTCACTTTACTTGAACAGTAACGTCATATTTATCTATATTCCATATTTTTCTTCGCTATTATATTTAAACTCTCGAGACAAAAAATACGTAGCCTAAGTATTTTGTTCATTGTTAAAAGAAGCGAACAATTTTTTTTTTCCTGCATTTTGTCGTTCCACATACATACATTCACACACATTACCTCGATTTATGCATAATGCATTAAGCTACAAATGTTCTTTAGTATTCCAATTCGCTCTACCTCGGAATTAATATATTTTCATATATGTTAACCGAAGGGAAATTTTTTTGGTTTTAGTTGACAATAACTTCTTCCTCCCGTGGATTCGAACCAACGGTCAGACAGAGGAGATATCAGGACTACAGTGACATTATCCACTCGGCCAACAAGTGAGGTTATAAGTTGATACCGATTCCGAGCTTACATATCTCTGTCGGACTCAGGCATTTCTATTTATAATCTATATCCAACCCCCTATGCCATGTTAACCAAGTCGAACGTTTGGTGCACATAGCAATATTATGAATTCTTATTACATCACCGTATATGAATCACGGCGATGTGATATGAACATATAATATGGCAACGTGAGGCAAAATTTCGACTTGGTTAACATATCAGAGGGGGTTGGATATCGATTCTAAATACAAACACCTGAGTTCGACAGAGATTTGTAAGCTGGGAATCGATATCTACTTATAACCTCACATTTTGGCTGATCCGATAATGTTACTGCAGTCCTGATTTCTCCTCTGTCTGACCGCTGGTTCGAATACACGGGAGGACGAAATTATTATCAACTAAAAAATTATCCTTCGGATAGCATATATGAAAATGCAATAATTTCGAAGCAGAGAGAATTGGATATTAAATAACATTTGTAGATTTGTAGCTTAATGCGCATTATATATACATTATATATATATATATATATATATATATATATATATATATATATATATATATATATATATATATGTATGTATATATATCTATATATATATATATATATATATATATATATATATATCATTCGAGCTACAAATGTCCTTTAATATCTAATTCCCTCAACCTCGGAATTGATAAATTTTCATATATGTACTGAGGGGGAATTTTTAGTGGACGGTGGTTCGATCCCATGGGGGGACGAAATTATTATCAACTAAAAATTCCCCCTCGGTACATATATGAAAATATATAAATTCCGAGGTTAGAGCAAATTAGATATTAAAGGACATTTGTAGCTCGAATGATTTATATGAATCACGGTGATGTGATAAGCATTCATATATATATATATATATATATATATATATATATATATATATATATATATAGATATATTATGTAATAATTACATTACATTTAATTATACAGATAAATTCCATATCTGTAAATAAAACCCACGACCTAAGGGGTCATTGGTGAATTAGGAGCGTCCTATGTGACCATGTGAAACTGGACCACGCTGTGCAATGCTTGCAGTAGCCTGGTTTGCATTTGGACATATCATCATTTATGTAGTTTGTAAACAGCTCACAACACCTTCCATGGGAAGCGGTTGACCTGTTAACCCGCAGCGGAAACTCATGACTTCCGAGCCGGCGGACTACGTATTCATTTTATATGTAAATTGCTGAGATAGCTAGTGTTCCGCCATCGACACGATGCTCATATATTGTTAGTTCTCTTCTAGTTACTCAACGGATCGGTTGTTCTACCAAACCATCTCTCTACTCCAGTGATGGAGCTAAGAAATAAAGCTGTTAAGTTTAAACATCATCCGTTTGAGTCATCTCCCTTATTCTAAAGAAGAATCAACTAGATATCACTTAGACGAGAAGAGAAGTAGAACCCACAATGCTTACGAATAACAGTCGTAAGAAAAGACATACGATCTGTCGCTGTCTCACACCATTATACTAAGTGGACAAGCGGGACTGTGAATACGAAGATATGTCCTTCATCGAGACGAATTCGAGCATCAACATCGACGTTTAAGTGAACGATTGTCATCACATATCTCCAAGAATCAAAACCGGACGCGAAGCAGCATCAGACCATCAACGGGAAGGAAGCAACCATCATAGGAAACAACGCGCGATCACAAGCAAGGACGAAGAGATTAGGTCAAGAGGAAGCAACACGAGAGAGAGAGAGAGCGAGAGAGAGAGAAGCTGTGACGTCATCACGACACCACCACTTCACCTGCAACGAGAGAGAGAGAGCGCTGTGACGTCATCGGAACGTCAACACTCTTTCCGCATATACACCAAAGCTAAGTACATTCTTTATCCATTCAGGTTTTTTCAGTGAAGTGTTTTACATCACGAGTCGATCGTCCAGTATTCCTGGGGTGAGTTATCCGCAATCTTAATCTGAATTCATTACAGGAATCAATCTTCAACTACGAGTTCTCGCCCGCAGATTCTTTTTTTTTCTCGTTGTTGCTAATCGCTTTTTCTTCCAGGAGTTCTCCGGAAAATATCTTTATCACATTAAATCTTGTATTAATATTATCTTTTTGGGGGGATTATTTCCCTAATATTTAACAACACATTTTTATTTTATATTGCATATACGTTTACGTAGTGGTCGTGTGTACTCTTATAGATATTTTGATAGGATCGCAAGGAATCGTAGTGATAGAGAAAAAAAGTAAACGGTACATGGCAACTACTGGGGCTGGTTATCCGCACCGGGTAACCCTAAGTAGCACTCTCGTCAGTGCGAGTCAGCAAAGTCCTTTTCAGGGTCGGGTCAATGGGTTTCTGCCTCAAAACGTTGAGTCCATGGGATCTGATAGTAACATCATTTAAAGCAAAAATGAATCACAGACCCATCTGTACAATTACAGGAAGCCAAAAGCTCATAGACTTTGCTAAAGGAGATGCAAGTGCATATCTTAGAGGAGTCTCTTTCCAAGAGGCGGTTACATGGGACGATTTCAAAGTTAGGTTACGTGCTGTATATGGCGGTGAAGAGGCTTTAGACGTAGTGCTGGCTTTAAGGAACATCCTTAACCAAGCCTCTATGACTCAGCTTAATGTTGTAGAACGGGGGCGGCGGTAATTGCCGACGGCTAAATGAATATCAAGTTAATTTAAGTAACTCCACGTGGGTTACGAGATCCAATATCGCCGTGAAAGATTTCATACGTTTGATTTATCTGACGTGTATGACAGTCATGTCGCCTGAAGCTTTAGTGCGGTGTTTTGACAAAAAGCTACAGCCCAACAGTACGGAACTAGATGTGTATAAACAGATCAAGAAACACATGTCTAAATGTACTGACCTTGATCCTTTGCTTACTCAAGTTTGCAAAAAATTAGAATAAACCACAACAAGTAAACGTGGTCAATAATAATCAAGCTGCAGGGAGGATTGTTATAACTGTAAAAGACCAGGTCAACATGATTTCAGACTGTCGGACGCGTTTTTGTTTAATTCATAACAGTTCCACTCATTCATATAATCGATGCTTCTCGCGGAATCAACAGCAGAATCATAAAAACACGCAAGCAGTTGCCAGTCGCAAGGTCAGGTGAATTTTCCGGGTGTGCAAAACAAAGCACATACCACGTAGTAAGCTCCAGGGGGAGAGAGGACGATGTTGGGTCATTCATATTAACATGTTTTGTATCAAATAATCATTTAATCATTTACCAAGATCATTGTGAGGCAATCGATTTTCCTATGAAACACACGGCCGAATCCAAAAAATCAGTGCAGGTTCCCGTAGATTTGCAACAAATTCACGCAATAATAAGTCAAGATGATTACGCCCAACCTTACACGCAGTAAATTTAGAACACAAGTCATTTACATTATTTTTTTATTCTGGTAGTCCACGTAATATAATGGATTTGCGGACTCACCATTTATTGTTTTCAAACTTCCCTATAGAGAAGTCCGGAGTAAGACTCTCAGGTATAGGAAATAATGAATTAAATGTGGTAGGAGTAACTCATGTTCAGTACAAGGTCGGTAAGCGCACGTTTTCCGATACCTTATCGTTGTACAAAACATTGATATGATCCCGCTGTAATTATAGGATACCTGTCTATGGGCACTCAAAACATTACCTTAGCCCCTGCAAAACACGGCGTGTATATCAAAGGAAAATTCTATAAGTCTCAACACCTTAAAATCAGTTTTAGACAACAAGGAGACAACAAATAGAATAGTAACATACGTTGAAGAAAACCAATCACTTGTCTCATGAATCAAGAAATATCCATGCGACCCAACAGAATTCTCGCTCACCCGTAATATCAGCTTGCATGCAAACTCTCGAACCGAACGTAACTTCGAACATATTAGTGCGTGTAAAGAAAACTTTGCCGAGATCTGAAATGTTAATCCTTTCCGACACTTTGAAAAACTCACGGATTATCCGTCACACAAGCAATTTATACAGTCGGCTCACAACAACAATGTAACATCGAAGTCTGTAATAATTTGAATACCACTTTAGTAATTCACAAAAATCAACATATCTTGGATGTGGAAGTTTATAAACATCGCATTCTTACCGTAGCTGAGATCAATCACGCTCAATCAGTCGTGGATGAATCCCTTTTGCAATCTATAAAAATAAAATCAATAAAGACATTCAAGAAGAAGAAATTCAGCAGAAATTTCTTGATCTTTTAACTAAATATCATGATGTTTTTTCACTACAGATGGATCCTTAGGAAAAAACGGATGTCATAGAACACCAAATAAGGTTAAAAGACAAGCAGAAAGTTATCTATGTACCTTCGTACAGACTCCCTATGAAATTCCAGAATGAGATAAATGAGGAAGTAGGTAAAATGCTAAAGGAAGGAGTCATTAGGAAATCAAACAGCTCTTATAATTTTTCGTTCATAGTTGTACTGAAAAAAGATCGAAACTTGGCGTATCTGCATAGACTTCGTGGCTTAAATGAGGAAACGATCCCTGACCGATTCCCAGTGCCATGTACTGACGATATTCTATCTTTACTAGTCAGAACAAATATTTTCCCACCAGTTTGGACTTACTCAAGGGTTTCCACAGATACCGTTGGAAAAAGAGATATCCCATACACTGCCTTCAGCACAGCCAGGGGACATTATGAATTTTTGCGTATGCCTTTTGGTTTACGTTGTGCTCCCATAACTTTTACTAGAATGATCAACATAGTGTTTAGAGACTTATTAGGGGATATCCTACATGCCTATATGGACGACCTTGTAATCTTTTCTAATACCTTAGAAGAACATCTGCGTAAATTAGAGCTAGTGCTACAAAGACTAAGGCAGCATAACCTAAGGGTAAAGATAATTAAGTGTGATTTTTCAAAACAGAACTAGTCTATTTAGGTTTCACGGTGTCTAGTCAAGGTCTTAAAGTAGTCACGATAAGGTATCGGCTATCCGTAACTTTCCGATACTACCAACGTCAAGGATACAGCAATTTCTGGGATGTAGTGATATTATAGGCGTTTCATACGCAACTACTCAATCATAGCCGCTCCCCTAACCGATCTTATAAAGAAGGGCATAGATTTCATATGGTCCAAGAAACATCAATAGGCGTTTGATACCTTGAAAGATGAACTGTGTAGTTCCCCTATCTTAAAATTTCCTGACTTCGGTAAGGAATTCTTTATTACAACAGACGCCTCAGACCTAGGAGTAGGTGGGGTATTGCTTCAGCAATATGACAAACAGTTTTTCCTTATAGCTTTTTATTCACGTAAACTGAGACCTTCCGAAAGTAAAATATGCAGTAATAGACAAGGAAGGGCTCGCTATTGTTAATTCCTAGTGCATTTTAAAGTTCATAATATACGGTTTATCCCGTCAAGGTTCTCACTGATCATAAGCCCCTAGCTGACTTTCTTTAAAGGCTTTAATCACAGCCCCAAACGAACTCGGTGGCATATGACTCCAGGACTTTGGCGCGAGGATCGGGTATTTACCTGGGCAAAGCAAATATCATTGTTGACGCATTATCACGCAACCCCGCGTCATCTTGTACGGAGCATTAGCTGAATTAATAGATATATCACATCCATGCCTATTGTTAAAACCATATCTGAAAAAAAACAGGAAGATCTGGGCTGGAGTGCTGAACTATTTACAGACGGAAAAAAGAAAGATCAGCAATTAGAAAAAAAACTCATAAACGCTTTAAACGGAAATCCTAAGGAAAAGGAATATATAAAGTATAAGCAGCAGAATTATATAATCAAGGATAATATCCTGTGTAGATCCGTGACGAGGAAAACCCGCAACACACCACAGCTGAATAACAACCAGGTGGTGGCACCGATTTCACTTATACCCACTGTCTTAAATTGGTTTGCATGCAAATCCACTGCATGGCCACCTGTTTCTCCATCATGTCACAGAAAGCCAATCCTTATTTTATTGGCATACGATGCTTACAGATATAAAAAAGCACATAGCTAATTGTCGCACTTGTCAAGAACACAAAGGGCACACGAAGACACCTGTCAGCCTAGGGGCTTATCCCGTGCCCAATCAACCCTTTGAAAGAGTACACTTAGATTTATTAACGGAGTTGTAACGAGTCAGACAGAGGAAATAAGCACCTCCTAGTAATCATAGATGCCTTGACTCGATATACCGAACTGATAGCGCTTAAAACTAAAACCGCAGTCGAGTGCGCTAGGAAGTTTACAAGTGCTACATTTGTAAACATGAAATTCCACAACAGGATAATATCCGACTCTGGCGGAGAGTTCAATAATCACTTCCTTAACTCATGTGTGAATTCCTTTGCATAAAGAAATCAATACCATGATCTACCACCAGAGTCTAAACAGGCTAGTGGAAAGAGCAAATCGTAAGGTTTTAAACATCTTAAGGTCACCTTATGGGGGGATGGACCCCAACTGGGACATTGCCATACCTGCGGTATTAAGCACTATTAATCACTCATATCATGTATCTATTAACCCTCTTAAGCCGGAGCCCTAAAAATCAAAACGTCTCCCGTATGCCGGGCCTGGTTTGGAGGTGAGCGCGGAAGTAGGAAAAAATAACTTTTTTCAAAAAATTACAGCGCGCGTACTTTTGAAGATTAAGAGTTCATTTTTGGCTCCTTTTTTTTTTTTGTCATTGCCTGAAGTTTAGAATGCAACCATCAGAAATGAAAAATAATATACATTATCATATGTAAATAATGCGATATATGGTAGCGAAAAAAAAAAATTCATACATAATTGTACTTCAAATCACGCTGTGACAGAAAACGGTCAAAGCTAACCAGTTACTTTTTTTTGCGTTGTATTGTACACTAAATTGCAATCATTTTGATATATAATACATTGTAAAACAATAAAACAGTAACACCGGAAAAATATTATCACAAAATGATGTACGAATTCGTAACGCGCGGACGCAAAAAAAAAATATTTTTTTCAAAAATTCACCGTAATTCTAAATAATGTTTCTAGAGACTTCCAATTTGTTTCAAAATTAAGACAAATGATTGAATATTACGATACTGTAAGAGTTTTAGATTAGAATTGCAGATTTCGACCATTTCGGACGAGTTAAATTTGACCGAATGTCGAAATTTTAATATATATATTTTTTTTCATATGCACATATTTCGAAGATGGAAAAAGCTACAAACCTTCAATTATTTTTTATTGTATTCTTCATGAATTTTGCGCACAATTTTGATATATGAAACTCTAATAAAAAGGCTAATATGAAAAGAGCAAATATTAAGATAATGCCATGTACGTATTTCGGAGACTTGCGGCCGCGAATCGGCGCGCGGAGTGAAGGTAAATATATTTTTCAAAATTCACCATAAATCACAATATTGTTTTAGAGACTTCAAATTTTGTTTCAAAATGAAGAAACATGACGGAATACTACTAGGCCGTAAAGAGTTTTAGCTTACATTGCGTTTTTCAACTTTTCGGTAGAGTCAAATTTGACCGAATCGTGGTTTTTTTCTATTTATCGTGATTTATATGCAAAATATTTCGAAAAAAGAGAAAAGCTACAACCTTCAATCATTTTTAGTTGTATTCTACATGAAAGTTGCGCACATTTTCATATATAAAACTTATGAAACAGCTAATTTTAAATGGTGCAAACATTTCGACAATCGCACAAAAAAAATTCTGATTTTTTCGAAGAGTTACCGCGGCGAACGTAATTTTTTTTTTTCATAATTCACCATAAATCAAAATATTGTGCTAGAGACTTCCAAGTCGTTGCAAAATGAAGGTAAATGATTGAATATTACTAGAATATAAGAGTTTTTAGCTACAATTGCGTTTTTCGACCATTTCGTAGAGTCAAAGCTGACCGAAAGGTTGAAATTTTTGCACTTAACGTTATTATATGAAAATATTTCAAAAACTGATAAAAGCTACAACCATGGGTTGTCTTTTGTTGTATTGTGCATGAAATTGCGCACATTTCCATATATAAAACAAACTTTATGTAACGGCAAATTAAAAAGGGTGCAAACATTAGGACAATCGCACGAAAAAATTTATCGGAAGAGTTATCGCACTAACGTAAGGAAAAAGTTTTTTTCATAAATTCACCATAAATCGAAATATTGTGCTAGAGACGTCCAATTTGTTGCAAAATGAAGGCAAATGATTGAATATTACTATAATATAAGAATTTTAGCTTACAATTGCGTTTTCTCGACCATTTCTGTAGAGTCAAAGTTGACCGAAGGTTGAAATTTTTGCTTTACTTACGTTATTTATATGAAAATATTTCAAAATTGATAAAAGCTACAATCATGAGTATTTTTTAGTTGTATTGTGCATGAATTGCGCACATTTTCATATATAATACTTCATGTAAAGGATAATTTAAAATGGTGCAATAATTATGTCAAAGTGACGAAAATAATTTCCGAGATGTGTCACTGATACTTTTTAGTGCGATAAGAAAGAAAGAAAAATTCGCGCTTGCGCGCCTGCGTAGCGATTGTAAACAAAACAACGCCTTGATCCGTGAACTCCCAGCATCCCCCAAGGCGCGTGATACAAAAGTTTTCGGCTGGTAGGCCTATAAGTATTTTTCCTCGAATTTTTAAAAAAACTTTTTTGAGCCGACGTATGATACGTCCAATCGGCATACGGGAGACATTTTGACTCGACGTTTAAATACGTCCAATCGCGTAAGAGGGTTAAAATGTCGCCGCACGAGGCACTGTACGGTACCCCAGCTATAACGTCTTTCCATGTATTAACGCCTACAACCAATTTATCAAATCCTCTAAAGGTATGTTATGGATGCAAGCATAAGTCGTTATAATATAATTCGTAAGAATCTAGAAGAATCACAAATCATAACGAAAGAAATCATGATAAAATAGCTAAGCCAACTAAAACATATGCTGTGGGCGATAAGGTATACATACAATATACGTACGCAAAGGAATCAACTACAAACTGACACCTAAGTTTGAAGGCCCGTTTAACATTTTAGAAATATTAACGGCCAATAGATTTAGAGTTCAAACGTATCTCAACCCACTGATATGAGAATCGTTCCATTAGCGCACATCAGAAATTAAAAAGAAAAAGTAGGGTAGAAGGAAGTGAGGGAAATTTTTGTATCTATGAAACTTGTATAATAACTTATATATATATATATATATATATATATATATATATATATATATATATATATACTATATATATAATATTTGTATGTAAACATTTTTCTTTAACATGAGTTATTACATATATTTTACTCATTGCAGGTTTCCAAAATGAATCTGTTATTGTTAGGGGTGATATTGTTCGTTCAGACATCTTTGTCGTGTGGGAAGAGCGCTAAACAAAAAAATTAGATTTTACTCATGGCACTATTGTAGAAAGAACAGAAGACGTTTTCATTACCGCAAGCAATATAGTCATAGAAGTTGATATGCAGGCGATCTTTCTTCCTGAGGATTACGTCATTAACCTAAAGAGTGACCTGTTGAGGTTTGCTGTTTCGTTGAATGAAATGCACCAACGTTATTTTCATGCTAACTCAGAGGGTTCGCTAGCTCAATCAATCAGCGTCGTGGAAATGTTATCATACGACTTGCAGAATAAAACCGCCGAGGCAGAAGATCTGGCTCGAGATCTGCTGATGTGGTCTGTGCGGCACAATAATCTGAAAAGTAAAATCAGTTTAATGGTAAAATTACAACCTCATACTTAAATTACATGCACACTTGACTAAAACAGACCAGAAGTACCAAACAACTTACAAATGACGAGAAGAACATTTAAAAAATTTCAGCTAAGTTACACAAACATAAAAGTAATAACAAATATCATAAAAAGTAAAAGTCATATATTCACAAAACCACAGCCAAAAACAGCTCAACACTTAACCAACCTTTCAGCATCAAAGATGAAACACACTAAAAGATCGACTTTAAAGATCGGCTCTGCCCTTTGATGACGTGGGGTGTCGTTTATGAATACACTTGTCTAAGATGTATTCTGGGAAAATATGTGGGATCTACCCAGTGTCTTCTCAGAGTCAGGGCCGATTCCCATCGGGGCGTTAGTTACAGAACTGGGTGTAAATTATCTAACCCTGAAACATCTTATATAAGGAAGCACACTATTAATGTAAAGCTACAGTCAAATACAAAGATTTTAAAATTATTGGCCAAACAAGGGAACCCAACGAACTGTTGATTTTGGAAACTCTGAACATCAAACTACGAGTTCATACTTTAAACAACCATTCCTCTGCCGTCCCATTGTTTTTAGCCTAATTATTCTGTCATTCCTTGTGCCTCTTGACGTTGTTTACTTTTTTTAGTGTGTTTTTGTATCTTTGATGCTGAAGGTTGGTTAAGTGTTGAGCTGTTTTTTTGGCTGTGGTTTTGTGTATATGACTTTTACTTTTTATGATATTTGTTTTTACTTTTTATGTGTGTAATTTTAGCTGAAATTTTTAAATATTCTTCTCGTCATTTGTAAGTTGTTTGGTACTTCTGGTCTATTTTAGTCAAGTCTGCATGTAATTGAAGTATGAGTTTGTAATTTTACCATTAAACTTATTTTAATTTTCAACTATTCGATCTTGTGATCAGCTCTTATTTTATGTTAACATATTATACATTATTTTGTAGAAAAAATCCCTGAAGATGTGGTGATGTTGTCACGAACGTAGGATCAAAGCATAAGTGAATCTCTTCGTGTTCCTGCCCTTGATCTTCTTTATCAATATATATATATATATATATATATATATATATATATATATATATATATATATATATATATGCTTATATATATTTACATATATATATATAGATATATATATATATATATATATATAATATATTATATATAAAAAAATATATATACATAGTATATTATATATATATAAATATTATATATATATAAATATATATATATATATATATATAGTATGTATGTATGTATATATATAGTCACGTGTCAAGGGGCTGCCCATGAGAGCAAAGGAGGACGAACAGGTATGACGCAGTTTAAAAGCCAAATGTAGCTTAATTAGATTTGCCAGTAGAGATTACAGTAACAAAATCAAAATGGAATGAAAATGGCAATTTTCCAATTATATTTGTGATTAGGAACCAAACACATCCGCTGGGATTCCAGTAATCAGCTATTCTACTAATTACCATTTAATTCAGACATTTTCTTTACATTTTACATGACTGCTTCCCCCATCACAGCTTATTGTCATCCGATTATTTCAGTCTTCAATATACACATTTTTCAGTGATAATTTTGATCTCCTTTCTGTAATTTGCAAACTCCCAAGCCTATTTCCTTACTAACAACGGTAATTACAAATAAAACGTTTTAACATTTATGGTGGTATTGCCAATAATAATATTGGTTAAATTCCCATGTTTTATGCTTTTATTTATTGCACTGACTTTTTGCAAGAACTATTGAGATTTACATACCTTACTCTACAGCTGGCTACCTTACCTTATTTCCTTCTTTATTTTTATCTTTACATATCTTTCATCCGTGTTTTTCTCATAATCACGACAGGTCATTTTTGCCTATAAAGTATTTCTTTATACCTAAAGTGTGTTTTGGCTGTAGCTGAACATGATAATAATAACAATACAATATTACTGAAGAACATTACGTTTTTATCTTCTTCAAACTTAACAGCTCTGAAATTAAAACATTATTGGCAAATCGAAATTGTTAAGAGCTTTTTAAACACGCACAAAATAGAGATCGGTAGTTTCACCGTTTTTCGTTCACCTTCCTTATTAATCTATGTTTTTTTTTTTTTTTTTTTTTTTTTTTTTTTTTTGCAAAGATGGATGGAATTTTATGTGATGACGTTAAGAACAGTCACTGATTTCTTTAGAACATCGTGTTATATCATTGAGTAAAACTATTTTCTTTATAGCACAACTGACATGAACAAAACGAAGTGATTAAAAACGTCATATCACAACCACTGACGCATTACCAAGTGATAGAGACAGCTATCACTGGTAGTATCGCATAAACATAGTTTTTATATTATCATTTCAGTATTACGTTGAAGGTAACTGAACGATTCCATTCGTTAAATTTTACGGAACACATAAGAAGCTCACAAAATGTTATAATAAAGAAAAAAAAGATAACTTTAACAGCGTGAACCTTGCGACCTCACTTATTGATTTTCATACCGTGACGTGCGCGGGAATCGAATGTCAATGTGTCATTTGTCGGTCAAGGAAACATCCCCTGCTCAGCAAGAGACAATTATTGCACTGGCTTCGGCGCAAGTTCCTGTTAGAGAGATATTAAGAGAGCTTAATATACCGAAGAGAATCATACACAGATGAACCAGATTATTTAGACAATGGCAAAGTTTAGAAAATGTACCCAGAATTGGAGCTCCTCGAGGCACCACAAGAGAGGAAGACAATGCAGTAGTGTCAATATTGTGCGCCAGAAAGTCTATTATTTTAAACTTATCAAAGGAGCTAATCACTTTGGAATATCTCCATCAATGTCACAGTAAGGTCCACAGCAGAAGGATATTTTATATGTGCCTTCGATAAATTTCTACCTGTCATTTCCTCAAGAATTCTAAAACTTATATCAAACCCTTCCGCTCTTTCTTAAGGAAAGGGGCTTTACCTAGGGTGTCCAATCGCGTATCTATCCTTGGGAATGGGTATTGCTCTGGGTTTATGACTTTGTTCAGTTTTAGAAAGTCCATTCATAATCTATCTCCACCTCCCTCTTTTGGCACTAACACAACTGGGGAGGACCAGGCACTTGTGTCCAGTTCGAGGAGACCAAGTTCTAATTGCAACTCTGCTTGTTGTTTTATACGCTTCTCCTTGTGTGGATTTACTTTGTAAAATCTCTGGGCTATCAGCCGAGTGTTATCTTCAAGGTTTTTGTGGTGTTCGAGGACCTAGGTACAGCTGAGCATAACCTGAACCACCTCACTGTATTCAGAGAGCAGTTCTTTAACATCCACCCTCTGTTCTCCTGTTAGACCCAATGTGATGTACGGAATGTTCCCCAGAACATGAGAGTTGAACTCTAGTGGCTGGAGGAGTATAAGCATGCCCAACACAGCGGAAGCAGAGGGTATAGCAGCCTAGATACCCCGGTTTTGAGAACAAGGACCTCATCTCCTGCGGAAAATGTCGGTGTCCAGGCTTTCTGATTAAACCGAATCTTAACACTTCTGTGTTACGGCTTCTGTTGCTTGGGCAATGTCCCAAGCTGCATGTAGGCCTTTCTGTATCTCAGGCAATTCTTTTACCCAGTCAGATTTTGTGGGTCTGTCCATGCTTTATAGAAAATGTCAATGGGTAGAATGGGCATAAAGTAAGTCAAAGGGGCCACAGTCCATAGTTTCCAATGGACAATGGAGCGTGAATAGCACATATGGGAGGTTCTCTTCCCAATCACTACCATTCTCTTGCTGGTAATTCACTAGCGTAGTGGTCAGTATGGTGTGGAATGTACATACTTAATTTGATGGTTCAACATGCTGCATCTGAGCTCACTGGAGGTAAAATGAAGTCCTTGATCACTTTGAATAGTGACTGGGAAGCCAAAGTGACAGAAGAACTTGATCAGTGCCTTGATGGTACTCTTGGAGGGTTTTGTTCCGGACAGGGAAGGCTTCCAGCATAATGGGTGAATCTATCTATAATTGTTAAGCAATGGAAGTTTCCCACCTTAGAGCGGGTGCATGCTTGAGGTGTGTAGTAATCAATAACAAATTCCTGAAAGGGAATCGCTGACAGAGGGGATGTTTCTGTAATTTGGCTTTGGGTATCCTTTCATTTGGATTGCCTACTGTTTGACAGGTAGGGCAATAAGCGCCATAGGTCTTAACTGCTTTCCTTAGCCTGGCCCAATAAAGGCTGACACCAAAGTGCCCTTCGATTACGTCATGCACTAAGCGAATGACCTTCTGTTGAAGCTTCTCTGTCACTACCAGATGCTTGTAAAGGACGTTGGTGGGGTCTGTCTTACCTTGTGATACCTGAAAGTATATCGTTTTGCTACTACGAGTATCTCTTAAATTAATAATAATAATAATAATAATAATAATAATAATAATAATAATAATAATAATAATAATAATATTAATAATAATATTAATGATAACTATAAATAATAATAATATAATAATAATTTTATAATAATAATGATAATAATAATAATAATAATAATAATAATAATAATAAAATTCCTTTTTAGCTCAAGGCCATATTGGAATATACAAATTACAGACGGTAACATATTCAATCTAGATACATGAGGTAACAAAATAAAAAATTAATAATAGGCAGTATCGACACAGTTGCTGAAGTAGTATAAAAGATGGTAATCATAATAATGGTAAAAAAGTAATGATAATAACTATGATAATTAGTGGATAAATTGTTTATAATCGAATTCCAGATAGAGACCTCAGGTGGATACAGTAGTTAGATCCAGAGGACTAAATACGAAAACTGAATGTAGGAAAACTCTAGATTGATTATATCACTGGTTTACAGAAAAATTGAGGCAAGCATAAAAATAGTTGTTATAACCTAATTTTGGGGTGTTGAATTTAGATTTAAAACCAGATTTCACTTATCACCTCTAATTGTTTTAGATATACATGTACATATATGTGTACATGCATTCATGGCTACCAGATTTGTCCTATATAAGACATTGTGTGTTTTTTTTATTAGAAATTTTAGGAATTTTGGTCTTTTTAGAAAATTTACATACCCTATTTTTACTGAAAGCATCTGGCAACCCTGGCATGCACAATAATGCATTGCGGCTGAGTACACCAATAGTCTAATGGTAGTGAGAGCAGACAGTTAGTGCTGATCAACATTCATGTTACAGAATCATTTTGTATGTTGGCTATATGTTTATATCATGATTTTGAGACATTTCACATTACTATATACTATATGATCAATGTTGTAAACCCTACTACAATGGACTAACTGCAGTTTAACGGCAAGAAAGTGGCCTTCAACTTTGCTATCCCGATGGTCTGGAGAGAGCCACAAAGCCATACAGATGATTGTTATTTTTGTCTAACAAATATAACTGGTTTCAATACTTCTAGAAAAAAGATCAATTATCCCAACCTTCCCTCAGGTATGAGACCTGTTCCCCACTCAGATGATCTCCCTTTCCCTACACCTCCAGCAAATAAGGATCCTTTTCCTTCATCAGATGAAGAAATGCCTTCAGGGGAAGAATCTGCCATGTCAGTCTCTTCTGAAGACAATGTCTCTGTTTATTCAGGAGCAAGTGGCAACGAGCCCCAGTGGGTCACGCAGGAAGACCTGAAGGACCTTACCCGTGATTTGTATATATCTAAGCAACAGTCAGAGCTCATGACATTCCGGCTTAAGCAGTGGAACCTGGTCAAGGATCACCAGTTTTAGACTCGG
Organism: Macrobrachium nipponense; assembly: GCF_015104395.2. Classification (NCBI taxonomy): domain Eukaryota; kingdom Metazoa; phylum Arthropoda; class Malacostraca; order Decapoda; family Palaemonidae; genus Macrobrachium; species Macrobrachium nipponense. The sequence continues at coordinate 70,228,256 of NC_061100.1, forward strand.
GGCAGTGAGTGATGAGCATGGAAAAAGGTTCCACAAGTATTATAAGATGAAGTACTACCAAAGGCAAGTAGAACCAGATTATAAGGAACTTCTGTTGAATTTCATCTTCAATGACAACCAGAGCCCAGATAACAAATCTAAAAAAAAAAAAAACTCACTTCTAACTGTCTGCTGCACTATGATTCGTGTGTATTTATCCAAATAGATTTAGTTCCATCAATATTCCGTATCTTTGTTTTTCATTTTTTGAATACTGCTTGTACTAGATTTAATAACACATTATATTTCTAGAATCTATCTCCGGTGAGATTAAGCGATACATTTATGTAAGTAAAAAAACTTAGAGTATAGAGCATAGCTCGATATATGTATATGAATCACGGAAATGTGATATGACTTATATATATATATATATATTATATTATATGATATATATATATATATATATATATATATATATATATATATATATATATATACACACACATATTGAATCTATGTGCAGTATAATTAAAAGGGAATATATAAAGCTAAAAAAACTAAAGGGTGATAGGGCAAAGTTGTACAAAATTCTTTGAAAATTCAACCACATGGAAATTGGTAATTAAAAAAAAAAAAAAACCATATTCTCCTCGTTGCCTTAGAGCAAAAAAAAAAAAAAAAAAAAAAAGAAAAAAAAAAATTAAACAGTGTTTATTTACCTCCGTTGGTTTTCTGTTTATTCACAATTAATAAATCTCAGACACTTTCGCTGTTGGCGACAACTGAATTCCCTTTGGACACCATATCTTTTTTAGCATATAAAATTTCTAAGATCCAATTGTTAACTGA
>NC_061100.1:70229586-70252086 GCF_015104395.2 Macrobrachium nipponense
TCTCCTAGAATTTGTAACATTAATCTATCAAACGTTAAAGGAGCTGATGTGAGCCCAGTTGGCATTACTTCAAACTATAAGTGTTCTTTATGTGTGCTGAAGGCTGTGAATTGTTTGGATTCTTCATCTAGAGGTATTTCCCAATATCCACGAAGCAGATCTAAGGATGAAAATATTTTGGCCCCTCCTAATTGAACTAACATATCTTGAATTACCGGCAACAGCATTCTATCTGGAACTGTGTTGCAGTTTAATTTTGTATAGTCTATTGCAAGTCTCCAACTGCCATCTTTATTTGGAACAAGCAACACTGGAGAATTATATGGAGATTTATAAGGAATTATTACTCCATCTCTTTTCATTTTCTCTATCAAATTATCAACCAGGGGTCACTGGTTATGGGTAATCTGTAATTAGGAATAAAAAATGGCTTAGCTCCATCATCTAGCAAGATCTTATGTTGTAGGACATTCGTTCTTCCCAGTTCATCTCCTCCTACAGCGATAACATTTCTATATTTCTCTAGCACCTGAGTTAACTTGTTCCTGTAAATAAAAATCTGTTTTATTTACTCCCTGATTTATTTGAGAGTTTTAGCCATTTATAGAGAATAATGCTCTTTCTTCTACTGTCAGGAAAGGATTGTCAATATGTATTCCTATACAAAGGACAGTGCCTGCGTATAGCGTTAGTTTGTTATATGAATAGTTTTGGACATAAGCTTCACAATTACCACCATTCATGTGGACTAGTGAATTATGCATTCTGACAAAATCTGGCAATTCATCGTTCAACAATAGAACATTTTTAGCCTTTACGTTCTCTTTTGCTCTTAAATATAATATTTTTGTTAAGCATTTTGGATTTAAAGTTACTGCTCTATTGGGTATAAATTGTACTTTATTCATCTTCTATGTCTGAAAAATAAATAAGTTCTGCATTTTCAGTGGTTTCTTCTGTTACTTCTATTATACTATTTATGTCTGATTTCTTTATTTTACCTAATGGCAATACTTCATTTAGTATTTTCCCTTCATTCTCGTAACTCATTACTACATTGCTAGTTATTAGAACATGTATCTGTATAATTATCTGTATAAGTATCTTGATTTTCGATATATTCAGTTTCGGTGATCACTATTATTTATATTTGGGTAATTAATTGAATCTGAGTATATATCATCTATATGTGCATATTTCATTGATTCTGTATTCTGTAATGGTGGGAATTCCTCTTTTCTATCTGTTTTTATTTTATCTTGCCTTTCTCGCATGTCTCTCTCGCTTGTCGAAAATGTCTCAGAAAAATTAATCAGATTTGGGTGAGACTTTTCTTCGTCAAGCACAAAACATACGCTTTTCTGATTATCCTGTTTCAGGCTAATCTCTCCTTCACTGCTGTCTAGTATTATACCATATCTTCACATTAAATTAAATAACAATAATACGTGTGCGGGAAAAACTCTGTCTTCTAGAACTAGAAAACTTTTGACAAATTTGTGTGACAAAATGTCTATTTCCAAGTTCACTTTTCCTAGACTTCTAATATGTTTACCCGCTATTCCCTTAATACCTTTATTTTGATTGAATCAGAGTTTCTGAAATGCCTAAATATCTGGTTAACGTTGATTTATCTATTATATTCACCGTACTGCCTGAATCTATAAGTACAGTACGACTCTCCATTTATTGGAATCTTCACAATAGGCAAATCCTTTCTGTTTATTTCTTCTCCTTTCATAGAGATTACTACTTCCTTGCTATTTAGGGAAAAAAATGTGGATGAACCTTCATTTTCCATACTAGCCATTTCTTCTGTTGCCAGGGTCAGCTGCGTCCTTTAGCTTGTTTTTTATTAATGGTATCAAGTGAACTAAGAGTAGGGAGTCTGGAAGAAACCGGTGAATTATGCACGCATTGAATAGGGCAGCTAGCAAAATGTAAATTATCGGATGGCAGAATTTGAAGGCCTCTGCAGGAATACCATCACAGCCGGGCGATTTATTATTAGGTAGGATGTTTATGGCATCGCTGATGTTACCTGGCGTAATACAGTCTGCAAAATGAAATTGAATGTTGTCAGTAAGGAGGTTATCTACATTCCTTCAGGAATCTTGATCATTTATGCAATTCAGGATATTGTTGAAGTGATCGCCCCACATTCTTGCAATAGCTTCGTCTCCGACTGCTTCCCCTACTCTCTGTGATAGCTTTTTAGTTTTGGGATTAAAGGACTGGATATCTTTCCAAAGACGAGGATAATCACCAGATTCTAAGTTTCTAGACAATGCATCGGCTCTTAGTTGTTTTTCATTTAACCTGCAGTGTTTAAGAGCAAGTTTGAACTGCGCTCTTGCCTGTCTCATTAGTAATGCAGTGTGCCCTTCCCTTGGGCTACCATTTTGCCTCCACAGTAAAAACATTTCTCGTGAGTATGTATACAGATCTTTAACCAAGTCAGTCCATCCAGGTATATTACGAGAATTACCTTGACGAAATATGTAGGCAATCCTGCCCGAAGCAAGCATAGCGGAGATTATGTTCGAATAGAATTCATTCAGATCCCTCTTGTGGTGGTCATTTCTACAATTTGTGTCAGTACAAAGTAAGGCATCTGCCGGTTGAACTATTGACCGCAGCCTGGTTTCCGTGGTCGCCCTAAAGTATCTGGTTTTCTGTTGGTTTTTAAAATCCCAGTTTACCGCTGGTGGGTGATCAGTTAGGGGGTTCATTGTAGGGAGGGATGGGGTACTGAATGACACCTGTAATGGGATGTGATCGTAGCCCGTTGCAAGATCATAGCGAATATTGCAGGTCATAATAGAATCATGAAGTTGTGGAGATGTGATGCAGTGGTCCAGCCAGGAAGTTGTAATAGCGTCCGCTCTATTATGTACATATGAATAAGAGGAGGGAGGGAGGAGCATTACATCCTTAATTTGGAGAGCATGATTTTGACAGAAGCGAGTAAGTTCATTATAAAATTGTTTTGTGGGGTGAGAATTAAGGTCCCCGATTATACAAATATGATCAGCAGGAGAATCATGAATAATACTGTGTAACTCCCCTAGGATCATGCAGTAGTGATTCAAACTTAATTGTTATTTTCCCATGGCATAATAAACATTAATAATTAGGATATTATGAGTTGCTTCCCTACTGTCACTTGAAAGCCCCGAGTAATCTGTCACACCTGTAGGTCAATCACCCTCCTTTATCGTATTGTCTAACGATTTTGTGCCCAAGCAGGGAAAGAAAAGGCGGCCTCCTTTCGGTGACACTGGGCAGTTGCGTTTTTTTTTCACAAATGGATGACGAAGTGTGATTAATCAGTCTTATGTAACATTTTTTTCTTTCATTCTTTTACTATTTTCTTATTAAGCGTAAACTGCGGTGATTTGGCAACAAAACCCGAGGTAATTATTTTTGGAATTGAATGAAAAATGTGGGAAGGGAAAATACGTAGGAGTTGAGAAATATTTTTATTTAAAAGGAATTTAATTCACGAATGAATTTTGGTGCGGGTGAATACCTGGTGGTGGATTTTTTTTGGTGATTTTTGGTTGAATACCTGGGTGGTGATTTTTGGCGATTTGGTGATTTGTAATGGGAAAAAGTTGAATTAATTTTTTTACAAAGGAAACCTATAATCAGGATTAAGCGGTTTTTATGGTACCTTTTACCATTTGGATTTCTTTTAGTAGAAGAGGAGGATAAGAAATTTTGTTTTATAAAGCATTGAATGGGCGTCTTTTGATAGTATAACTTGTCAGATACGAGAGTTAATAATTGGAGTGGTCAGTTAGGGATAATAAAATTCTCCCAGTAAAGTTTTAAAAGGAAAGGTCAGTTAGATAAAGACCATAAATTTTATTTTAGTAAAGGAATTTAAGTCTTTAATAATTGAATATGAGAATTGGGGGTATTGTTCAGTTCATTGACAGATTCTTTGTGGTTGAAGGCAAGACTATTTTTTTATTTTTTTAACGATCAATGTAGACTTATCGAGGGGTCAGTTAGAACCTTTTATTGATAAAACACAGACACACAATGACGTTAGAGAATTCCTAAGCTCACAACGAAAACAACCTAGGATCCTAAACTGCGCCAGATAGTTTATTTATATATATATATATATATTAAGATATATATAATTAATAAATTAATATATATATAATATATATATATATCCCTATATAGGTATCTTATTATATTATATATATAATATTAATAATATATATATATATACCCTATATATTATATATATATATATTATATATTATTATATATATATTAATTATAATAATATATATATATTATTTTATATATATTATTAGGTGATATTATATATATATACATATATTATTATATATATATATACCTATATATATATATTATATAACCTATATATATATTATATATTATATTAATATATATATAATATATATATATATAATATATTATTATAGTATATATTATACATACCTATATTATATAATATATAATATATATATAGTATAATATATTATATATAATATATTATATATATATATATTACCTTATATAATATATATATATATAGTAATATATATTATATTATAATATATATTAATATATATATATATATTTATTTATATATATATATAAAATATTTCATGTAAAATTTTAATTTGGTTAAGGTAAACTTGACCCATTTTACCTTAACAAATTGTCCTTAATATCGCATTATTTAGTGAATTGCATATTTACCTTTCGACACCTGTACAATTAAAGACAGTGGGAAATTTTCCCAGAACACGATCAGATAGTTCACTAATTTTTTGGAGTCTAAAAGAAATATAAATTTTTCAACCGGAGGTACTTACGCCAACCTCCAGTTAATACTGAAAAACAAAAAAAAGTAAACGAAACATGATAGGACCAAATTTTTACTTTTGTAGAGGCAATGGAAAGGGTTCATGTCGAAACCAACGTTTTAAAGGGCGTCTGAAAAGGCACTTCAGATAAGCAAGCCTTGATTAAGAAAGGCTTAAATTAAATTTATATATATAATATATATTATATAATATTAAATATATAATATTATAATATATAATATTTATTATATATATATATAGCAACTTGAGAAGAAAGGATAAATAAATAATATATAGCAACCTTAATGAAGAAAGGATAAATATATTATATTACTATATAGTATAAGTATATATATACATATATATAATATTATATATATGTATAATTATATTATATATATATTATACATTATATATAACTTATAATATATATATTATATTGTAATATTATAATAATTTATTATATATATATAATATTATATTTATATTAATATATATATATAATATATATATATATACTTATATATATATATATATATAATATATATAAAATAGTATAATATAATATTTTTTTTAACCCTTTCTTCTCAAGGTTGCTATCTGAGTACCTTTTTCCTCGTCCGTTGGTTTCGACATGACCCTTTCCATTGCCTACAAAAGTAAAAATTTGTCCTATCATATTTCGTTTACTGTTCTTCCAGTATTACTGGAGGGTGCGTAAGTACCGTTAAAAGTTATATTTCTTTTAGACTCCAAAAAGTTAGTGACAATCTGTTCGTCTTCTCGTCTTCTGGGAAAATTTCCACTGTCCTAATGTACAGGTGAAAGTAAATGCAATCACTATATGTGGTATAAGGACAATTTTGGTAAGGAAAAATTGGGCAATTTGAATCAACATACATTGGAGGCACACAGAGAGGTCTATGATTAATATGAACAGCACGAGATCTCTCTTTTTAACTCGTGAATGAATTAACGCTTAATGTACTTTTTAATATCCATGCAAATGTATGGCAGGAAAAAAGATACTTGTGTTTGGGCGGCAACCCTGAAGTGTTGTTTGATGAAAATATTATAAGTGTAGTTATTACTCCTCCAAGTAACATCATCATATAAACTGATAACAATCTGGTATTTTTCTAGATTCCTGACCTGGATAATGATTAAAAATAAAATTAACTATTTAAAAGAAAAAATGTTGTTGAGGCTACCATCATATCCCTATCTCTCTATAGGTCCTTATAGTTTCCATATGTTCTGAAGAAGGAAAGTTTGGATATCAAACCAAACAAAATCCTTAGAAAGATATTCATTTGTCTAATGAAAAGTTCATCACTAACATATAGAAGCCTTATCTATACATCTAGATCAACAACTACTAAATTACTACGGTTGCTTGCCTACAGCCCTTTGAATATCAATTTACCCTCTATCTCTCTTCACTCTGATTTTACTTCTACCTCTTAAAAGGGTAAGTCTGAAGTTTGTAAACAATGACCTATTAATTTGTAAGAAATTGCATATTTTCTCAGGTTGGAATGCATCGCTTGCGCCTATGTCACATCCCCCTTTTTTGAGAGGGGGGTGGGGGAGAGATCCGGCGAGAAGGCGATGTGTGTGACATTGATAATGCTCTTGTTGAGCAGACAAATTATCGTTTTATCCACCATTTAATATCAAATAGCTGGAAGCATTTTCTCCCTACGAATAGCTTACAATTTCAATTTCTATAAAATATTACATTTAGGATAGGTGATTTATGGAATAATTGTGGCATTTATTTCGCAGATCTAGAAGAAAGAAAATAATTTTTTTTCATAGTCAAAAATGCAAAATCCCGATTGACTTCATATACATTCAAGTACCTTTGTTTTCTACTCTTCTTTGAAGAAAAGAGAAAAAAAAATATGTTAAGCCCGTTCCTTTAATAGCATCTCACTGCTGCCTAATGAGTTCCAATCTCAGTTATGAACTTAAAAAAACATTATTTCAAAAGTTTGAGTCGAAAATCTCTTTGAGATTCGAAATCATGAAAACTTATCAGCCTGGGAACGAGCATGAATATCACACAATCTTTTTGTCTCATAGGGAACTTTGTAATAAACCTTCCTTCCTCCACTATTTCCAAGTTCTTCCGTAAAAGGAAGAGACGGTGAATTACTTGTATATGTAATATTTACGGAATACCATAACAAAAAGGTAGATATTTAGGGAAAAACGAGTCAAAAGCCTAATCAGGGTATTTTGACGTAGTAACGTGTAGAGAATGGAGGGCAATATGTAGTAGTATGAAAAAGACTTCAGTGATTTAGAAGTAAAGGTCGAAGAAGAATATGTATACCATGAAAATACTGGCCTAGTCAATTGGGATGAACTAGTCGCAATACGTATGTAAGGTGGCAATGTAGGACAGGATCGACACATTGTTGACAAATAACCTATATATGTACGTATATGAAATTCCTAATGTAGTAGGTATAAGAAACGTTCAAAAAAGTATACGATAAATCAGTCCTGTTAAGAATTAAGTACTAGCATCAAGATGACATCGTTAGTCACCGGAATGACTCATTTTAATGTGTATATATATACTATATATATATATATATATATATATGTATATATATATATATATATATATATATATATATATATATATATATACACACACACACACACACATATATATATATATATATATATATATATATATATATATATATATATATATATATATATATATATATATATATATATGACATTAGATGAGTCATTGCGATGACTAACGATGTCATCTTGATGCTAGTACTTAATTCTCAACCCTTTGCAAGAGCATACTTGATTCCAGATGAGAAGCTGGCCCAAGCATTCTTGGCTAACCTGGTTAGTCAGTAAAAGCCACATCTAAGCTTCAACAAACAGCAGAGATGGTGGCCTAAAAGAAATAAAATGTTCCCAGTTTAGGAATGATTCACATCCTAGTAGGGGATGCCTTATCATTCTTTTGAAACAATCCAAGTTGGCCTTGCTCAATGCTACCAGAATACCACAGCAAATATAATTGCATCTCTAACTCAGAATCCTAAGAGCCACTTGAATTTAATTCATAGTCAAATGAAAGGGTACATCTGTGTACAAGGTTTCCATTACCCTATTGATCACTCAGGTGGGAGTAAATAGACTCCCCACCTTGACAGCAAGACCTGAGGAATGCATAAAAACAAATCAGAAACTAACAGGGAAAACAGCATGTTACTCAATTACTGAAGAGTCTAAATATTTCTTTTAGAAGAAAAGGACATACAAAATGTGTGCTGCAAACACAAATAGAAGACATGTACCGGTAGTACTTGGTTATAAGAAGCTAATAAAAGTTTTCAGCAGCCCTAGGGACAACGATACAATATGATGACAATTTTATTTAAATGGGAAGGGATTCCTTTTTAAGTCTTTCAGTTGAGGCCCAGAGAACTGGCCTACATAACTGAAGGATAGCCTCTTTTAATGGTGCACCTTGATGCTGTAACTCAACAACTGGCGGTCAACTACCAGTTACTGAACAGTTTAGAAACTAATCATTTTTTTAGAGAGTGTACCCTGTTCCACCCAAATCAGTGTAAGTAAATCAATCCTTTGAAATACAAACCTTTAAGGATTAATTCAGTTCTAGAACTAGACATCAATATCACAAGTATTTTCAGATAAAATGGGAATAGTCTACTTTGTAACTCTATCATCTATCTTTGTCACTGATCTAAAGGAGGCTTGATTGAACCATTGAAAAACCAAATGTAGAGGTTATTGACCCATGAACCTGCTGAAAAATCAGGGTAGCCTATATTATTTCATAAAACTCAGCTACAATGATTTATGCAAGGAAGTTAAGCTCTTCTAAGAAAAATTACAGCCATAAATTAGAGTACTATACATCATCAGTTTAGCACTGGAACATTTCCATGAATAATGGAACAACTCACTAATGACTTTAAATAATTGTTGTTTACCTTAATGACATGTTTAGTTGTGTGAATGCAGAAGAATATTTAAAATCTCTTTGACGGTCACAGCAATATCTAAGTGTTACATTTAAAAATATATATTCCATATATAAATAAGCCGATGACCCAAAGGGTCACTGTTGAGATAACAAGGAGTGTGATAGGGATTGATAAACAGAATGCGAGCTAAGCCTTGGCGTGTTGTATCAGCGGCGCCCTGGTTTGCATTTGCCTGCGATAATCAAATCCATTGTTGTGTCAAACAGGTCACAGTGCTTTCGCCTGAGAACCTGTTGACCTATAACCCACAGACAACTACGTGACTTCCTCTCATATGTTCATCTGTCTGTATGTTAGTATGCTGAACTAAGCTTTGCTCTCCTATGATTTTGTAAGTGCATTGTAACTCAGAACTCTACTTCCCCTCCTAGTTCTCTTAACCGCCTTCTTGCCTCTACTCAAGAGATGTAGTTTCGCAAATATATTGTTAAGTTTATCATCATGAGTTTGAAACATCTTTGCCTTTATACCCAAGAAGAAAATACTGACTTAGAAAATTATCGTCGCAATCTCTGACGAGGATGGGAAGTATACAAACAGATACTTGCGTATGACATCGCAGGTCTAAGGGGGCCTGCCGGCTAATGCCATTCTTTAAGGGCAGGACTTTGATATTCATACCACTTAATAAGGTGATTTGGGACATCTCCAAACCGCATATGATTTTCGCCTCTGACCTTCGGTTTTGTGACGTCAGGGCGATTCATCCCGAAAATAACCATTTTTCAAATTCTGTCTCCTCCCTTGATATTTAATACTAAGACCTGGGATTATTACCATATATAGACCTGATGTAGACCTCCAATCAAATGAGTTTTTTCTAAAAGTAATTTTTTTGCTAGATATGATTTTTCTCATTATGGTAAAAAAATAAACCATATAAATTAGGAAAAAAAATTATAATGTCTTTCTGAGTTAAATACCAAATTCCAATGTTATAGCTTTAAAACTAAGTGAGAAGATAGATTTTGAAGGTCAGTAACTATAGTTTTGAGATACAGGCATTCAAAGTTTTTCTTCGTATTTTTATAACGACAATAATAGTAAATAAACAAGGATAAATAAACGTAAACGCAAAGAGAATGTCAAGAGGTGAAAATTCGAAGTTGTACTCTCTTTTTACAAAGACAATGTTATTAATCATGATTATTATGAATTTCATATTCCTTTTTGGGTATTAAATAAACCAAAACTATGTTATTTATATAAATTAAGATCCCTTTTGCTCAAAGATCGTAGCCTGGTGAACAGTGTGACGTGTGCTTCAGGCAAGACGGGGGCGTTTACTTACTACAATCCTCCCTCTCTCTCTTCACTAACTACGCTAATATCGCATATATTATGATATTCTGTAATCATATTAGAGCGAATTTTCTTCGTCTTTATGTTAACGAGATTTTTTCCTTGTCTTTTCCTCATTGGCATGATGAAATTCTTGCTGAAATATAGATAAACATATGTAAAAGCAAGCGAATGTCAGAGAAGAAACTCGAACGTGTAGACTACTTGAAGTCTGTGCTCGTACTGAAATCATTGTTGAATTTGATACTCCCCTCTGCGACTCACGGAATCACTACAGATGCCATTTCTCACAATTTCTTTAACAATAATTATCAAAATTTACAATAACAGAAGAAATATTGCATTTTCTTGTACAGATGAATGTTTTAAGCTTATTGAGTTATGTTTACTAATTATCCTGTAACTACGAAAGTAAGAGGAATTTTGACGAAATATTTCATATACGTATTCTCAATTGCCATATGAAGCTCCATGAATTTTTTATGACTTTGCATTTTTCGCCCTATACCCCTATATAAGGGTTCCGGCCAGCCCCCTTAATAACCTCACAGTTTGCCTCATTATACAAGGCCCAGCACTACATTGGTGGCAGCTCGGACTATTCCACATCATCTGAAGACTAACAAAATGTAACATATCAGAAGTCAATGAAGGCAAGAGAATCTTCAAGTAACTTAGTGTATCTTATGGCAACGTTAGAAATGTCTTTCATTAAGAATCATTCAAGAGGTTGTATCATCATTTATTGAGCGTCTTCAACACTACATATCTTTAAGAGACAAACCGGACGTGTCTGCAGCATTGGATCTTCATGGACCAAGCAATGGGAAATGAATCATTCAACAAACATACAAGGCACGATCAGAACGCGAGCTGAGAATTCTGGTCACCCGCGGAGCAGCGACATCGAAGCCAAGGCCGTGACGTCACCTAAACAGCAAGATCTTCCGCTGTGGGACTTTTAGTGTTCTCCATACACAGATCGATCGGCCATTATTCCTGGGCGTGAGTTATACGTTATTCTTAATCTTCCTTTCTTGCAGGAATATATCTTCAACTTCGAATTCTCGCCCTGCAGGCCTTTTTATCTTTGTTGCTAATTTTTTTTTCTTCCAGAAGTTCTCCGGAAATTTACTTATCATATTATCTGTTTTTAATCTTATCATTATCTGTAACACATTTTTTCTTATCTTATATTGCATACGCATTGACGCAGTGGACGAGTGTATTCTTATACATATTTTGATAGGATCGCTAGGAATCACAGTGATAAGAAAAAAACAAGTCACGATGGCCACCTCTGCACCCATTAACCCCACACCCAACCCAGTAGTAACCTTAGCCAGTGCTAGGTCTGCAATTGCTCCCTTTCAAGGCCGGGTCAACGTGTTCTTGCCTCAAGGCGTCGAATCTTAGATCTCGTCAGTGGATGCTCATTTAAGAGCAAAATGCATCACTGACCCATCCTTACAATTACAGGAAGCTAAAAGTTTCATTGACTTTGCTAAAGGAGATGCAGGTTCGTACCTGAGGGGAGTCTCTTTCCAAGAGGCGGATACATGGGATGAATTTAAAATTAGATTACAGGCCATATATGGCGGTGAAAAAGCCTTGGATGTAGTTTTAGCTTTGAGGAACATCATTAATCTGGTCTCTATGACTCAACTTAATGTTGTAGAGAGGGCGGCACTAAATGCTGACCAGCTGATAGTTTGCTTACTTCCTCTTGGGTTATTGGAAGGAACGTGGCTGTGAAAGATTTTATTAGGTTCACATATTTAACCTGCTTGACAGCTATGTTGCCGGAAGCCTTGGTACACTGTTTTGACAAGAAGCTATCGCCCGACAGTACGGAGCTAGACATATATAAACAAATTAAGAAACATATGTCTAAGTCGACAGATCTGGACCCCTTGCTTACTCAAGTTTTTGTGAAGAATGAAAGTAAACCACAGTAAGTAAATATAGTCAATAATAACGCAGCAGGGGTAACTTGTTTTAATTGTAAGTGCACTGGGGCATATGATTGCAGGCTGCTGAATGCCTTATTGTTCAATTCATAACAGCTCCAGTCATTCTTACAATCGTTGCTTCTCACATAACCAACAGCAACATAATGCTAAAAACACACAAAATATTGCCAATGATAATAAGAAGAAGAATCCTCATTACTATAAAAAGAAACAGGTAATCAGTAACTCTGCTCAAAATCAGAAACAAACAAATTGTGCTTCAGGAAATTCTGTTCCCGAGCTGTCTAACCAAAACTCACACAGTCAGTCAAAGCAAACCAAATACCAAGTAATTAACTACAGCGGGGGGAGAGAGTGATGGTGGGTCGTTCGTATCAACATCTTTTGAATCAAATAACAAAATTAATCACCTACAATATCTATGTGAGACCCAGAATTTTCCTATGAACCACACGACCGAATCCAAAAAATCAGTGCAGGTTCCCGTAGACTTTCACCGTATACATGCTATTATCAGTAAAGATGAATTACGTCCTACCTTGCATGCCATAAATTTATAGCACCGACCCTTCACACTGTTTTTTTATTCTGGTAGTCCACGTAATATCATGGATTTGCAGAATCATCACATGTTGTTTTCAAACTTCCCTATTGAGAAGTTCGGAGTACGACTTTTGGGTATTGGTAATAATGAATTAAGTGTAGTAGGCATAACTCAGATTCAGTACAAGGTGGGTAAGCGCACGCTTACCGATACCTTTATAGTTGTACAAAACATTGATATGTATCCAGCTGTAATTATAGGATACCCGTCTATGGGCATTCAAAACATTATCTTAGCCCCTGCCAAACATGGCGTGTATATCAAAGGAAAATACTATAAATCTTCTAACACCTTAAAATCAGTTTTGGACAAAAAAAAGTCCAACAATCAAACGTACATTGAGGAACCAATCACTTGTCTCATGAATCATGACATTGTTCAAGCGACCCAACAGAATTCTCGCACACCCGTAATAGCAGATTGCATGCAAACTCTCGAGCCGAACGTATTTTCTAATATATTAGTGTGTGTAGAGAAGACTTTGCCGCGATCTGAAATGTTAATCCTTTCCGGCACTGAAAATTAATGGACTGTCCATAACACAAGCACTATACACTGTTGATTCACAGCAACAAGTTAACATTAAAGTCTGTAACCATTTGAATACCAATCTAGTGATCCACAAAAATCAACACATCATGGATATGGAAGTTTATAAGTATCGCATTCTTATTTTTGCTGAAATTAATCACGCTCAACCTGTTGTTGACGAATCCCTCTTACAATCTATCAAAAGTAGAATCAATGAAGACATTCAAGAAGAGGAGATTCAGCAGAATTTTTTTTATCTTTTAACTAAATATCATAATGTTTTCTCCACTACCGAGGGATCTCTAGGGAAAACGGATGTCATTGAACACCAAATACGGCTAAAAGACAAGCATAAAGTTATTTAAGTACCTTCGTGCTGACTCCTAGAAATTCCCAGAATGAGATCAATGATAAGTAGGTAAAATGTTAGAAGAAGTGTTCATAGGAAATCGAACAGCCCTTATAATTTCCCATTAATCGTCGTACCGCAAAAAAAAATCGGACTTGGCGTATTTGCGTAGATTTCCGAGCTTAAATAAGGATACGATTCCCGATCGATTCCCAGTGCCATGTACTGACGATATTTTATCTTTGTTAGGACAGAACAAATATTTCACCAGTTTGGACTTACTTAAAGGCTTCCACCAGATACCTTTAGAAACAGAGAGTATCCCATCTACCGCCTTCAGCACAGCCAGGGGACATTATGAATTGTTACGTATGCGTTTTGGTTTACATTGCGCCCGAATTACATTCACCAGAATGATTTAATATAGTGTTCGGAGACTTGTTAGGGGATACCCTACATGCCTATATGGACGACTTTGTAATCTTTTCTAATACCTTAGAAGAACATTTATGTAAACGAGAGCTAGTGCTACAGAGACTAAGGCAACATAATTTAAGAGTGAAGATAACTAAGTGTGAGTTTTTTTAAACAGAACTCGTCTATTTAGGTTTTACGGTGTCTAGTCAAGGTCTTAAGGTATCCATGATAAGGTGTCGGCTATCCGTAACTTTCTGATACCTACTAACCTCAAGGGGATATAACAATTTTTAGGCTGTAGTGGATATTACCGGCGTTTTATACTCAATTATTGCATTATAGGCGCTCCTCTAACCGATCTTACGAAGAAGGGATTTTATATGGTCTGAAAAGCATCAATAGGCGTTCGATACCTTGAAAGATTGATTATGCAGTTCACCAGTCTTAAAATTCCCTGACTTCAGTAAGGAATTCTTTGCAACTGACGCCTCAGACCAAGGGGTAGGAGGGGTACTGCTTCAGCAATATGACAAACAGTTCTTCCCTATAGCTTTTTATTCACGTAAATTGAGACCTTCTGAAAGTAAATATACAGTAATAGACAAGGAAGGGCTAGCTATTGTTAACTCATCAGTACATTTGAAGTTCATAATATACGGCTATCCTGTCAAGGTTCTTACTGATCATAAGCCCCTCACCGACTTCTTCAAAGGCTTTAGTCACAGTCCCAAAAGAACTAGGTGGCATATGATCATTCAAGACTTTGCCGCAAGGATAGGATATCTACCTGGGAAAGCAAATCTCATTGCTGACGCACTATCACGCAACCCCGCGCCATCTTGTATGGAGCCATTAGCTGAACTAGTAGATATATCAACTTCCGTGCCTATTGTTAAAACAGTATCTGAACAGGAAGACCAGGGTTGGACCGCTGAACTAGTACAGACTGAACAAAGAAAAGATCAGCAGTTAAAGAAAATAATAGATGCTTTGAACGGGAATCTTAAAGAAAAGCAATATGTGAAGTATACGCAGCAGAATTATATAATCAAGGATAACATTCTGTGTAGGTCGGTGACAAGGAAAACCCGAAGCACCCCGCAGGTGACTAACGACCAGGTAGTGGTGCCAATCTCGCTTATACCAAACTGGTTGCATTCCAATCCATTACATGGTCATCCAGGGTTCTCTATCATGTCACAGAAAGCCAAATCACTATTTTATTGGCCTACGATGCTTACAGATATAAAAATACACATAGCTAATTGTCACTTTTGTCATGAAAACAAAGGGTACACTAAGACACCTGTCAGCTTGGGGGCCTGTCCCGTGCCCAAACAACCCTTTGAAAGAGTACACTTAGATTTATTAACAGGGTTTTACGAGTCTGACCGAGGAAATAAGCACCTCTTAGTGTTAATAGATGCCTTGACTCGATATATAGTAGTACCTCGAGATACAAAATTAATCCGTTCCGAGGCGCCCTTTGTATCATGAGGTTTTCGTATCTTGGACCACATTTTACATGTAAAATGGCTAATCCGTTCCAAGCCCCCCAAAAACACCCCAGTAAATTATATTTCCAGGCCTACAAAACATGTTCTAGGGTTACGACGCCGATCCGACGGAAGAAATATGACTCCAAAAAGGCAAAATACTGTACATACTTGAGTAATATTCAACTGCATGTAATGTTCAACCCCATTTTTACTGCATTTATTAGGACTTTAACATATGTCCCTTAGCAATAAGCCTAGCCTATGTTAGCGGTTGCTACTGTAGCCTAGTCTATGATTCTGACATCTAAACCTAAGAAGCTAAAAGCTTAGAATATGCCAATAAAATGTATAAATAATCAGTATGTACTCATTTCAAATAATTATTAATTAATCATTAACTATAACACACAAAAAAAAAAAAACTTCCAATCGATTGTTTACATTCAGCTCTTACGAGTACCGAACAAACGCCAAGCAATCACTTATCCTAGGACACAGTAAGCCATAAATTTTCATTAGTATCTCTCTTCAACTAATGAAACTACCAAACAGTATTATAACCATTCATTTCTATTCTTTATTCTATGTTTACCTAATGGAGATACCGAGTTACTGACAGCTATAATGAAACATATACGTAACGTAATATTAAAACAGAAGAAGAATTCTAAAAAAAATACGTATTTGTTGGCTTCGATGTTAGCAGTCTGATTTATTTTATATTTTATGATATCTAATTCACAATTTTTTGTATTAAATGTATTGCATGTACTCATTTCAAATAATTATTAAGTAACCACTAACTATGATAAACAAAAAAAAAAGCTTCCAAAATTCTGTTTACATCCAGCATTTACGAGTATCGAACGATCGCCAAGCAATCACTTTTCCTAGTACACAGTAAGCCATAAATTTTCATTATCTCTCTTCAACTACTAAAACTACCAAACAGTTTAATAACCATTCATTTCTATTCATTATTCTATCTTTACTTAATGTTTTTTTTATTAAATGTATAAGTTTTTCAATTTACAGCATCCTTCTACCAATAGAATACTTGAAGCACAAGGGGTAGATGCATACCAATAGGAGAGCAGGATCTTATGGGGTGACTAGCATAAAGAACCAATGGGAGAGTGGGAGGATGGTGGCGAGTTTATTCAGTTGGCAGCGCGGGAGTTTTAAAATTGTTCTCGGTGGTCCGGGTGAATCTCGAGACTTTACAGCAACAACCTTTCGTATCTTGAAAACTTTTCGTATGTAGAGCTGTAACATTTTTTGTATTTGCTTTCGTATCTCGAGCTTTTCGTAAGTTGAGCCTTTCGTATGTCGAGGTACCACTGTACAGAATTGATAGCACTAAAAATTAAAACCGCAATTGAATGCGCTAGGAAATTTTACAAGTGCTACATTTGCAAACATGGAATTCCACACATGATAATCTCTGACTCGGGTGGAGAATTCAATAATCATTTCCCTAACTCGTTGTGTGAATTCCTTTGCATTAAGAAAATCAATACCATGATTTATCACCCAGAGTCGAATCGATTGGTTGAGAGGGTAAATATGGAAGGTGTTAAATGTCCTGTGAGTTACACTTGGGGAATGGATCCCACTGGGATATTGCCATACCGCAGTTCTAAACAAGTACTCTTAACCATTCATATCATGTATCTATCAAATGTCGCCGCACGAGGCACTGTACCGGTACCCAGCTAGGACACCTTTCCATGTATTTATGCATACAACCAATTTATCAAATCCCCTACTGATGTTATGGAAGCAGAGTGTAAGCCGATATAATATAACGTAAGTTAATTTTAGAAGAATTACAAATCATAATGAAAAGAAATCATTGATAAATCGCTAAGCCAACTAAATCATATGCAGTAGGCGATCAAACTATATATACAAGTATAAGTACGCAAGGGTTTGATCTACAAGCTAACACCTAAGTTTGAAGGCCTGTTTTAGCATTTTAGAAATAGTTAACGGCCAACAGACTAAAAGTTCAAAACATATCCCAACCTACTGACGTGAGAACAATACCGTTGGCTCATGTTCACAGTTAAGGGAAAGAGGGTAGAAGGAAAGAAAAGAAAAAAAAAAAAGAATTTATGTGTGTTGGATATATATGAAACTACCTAATAAAAAGTATATATGAAACTTGTATGATAAAACAAATATGTATATATAACATTTGTGATGAAAATATTTTATCTGTTTTGTATAGAATAGTTAATTCAAACACCAAGTAATTACATATATCTCACTAATTGCATGTTTCCAACATGAAGCCTATATTGTTTCGGATTGGTACTGCTTGTTCAGTACATTCTTGTCGTGTGGGAAGAGTGCTAAAACAAAACATATTACATTTTACACATGGCTCTATCATTGAAAGAACAGCAAGCAATATAGTTCTAGAAGTTGATTTGCAAGTGATTTTTCCTGCCAGAAGATGATGTCTAACCTAAAAAGCGACTTATCACGGTTTGCCGGATCTTTGTATCAACTAGTACACCATCGTCATTTTCCTTTTAATCCAGAGATTTCGCTTGCTCAAACTTTAAGTGTCGCAGAGATCTTGTCATTCGACTTGCAAAACAAAACTGCTGAAGCAGAATGCTTGGCTCGTGATCTACTTATGTGGACCGTGAGACGCAGTAGCATAGAAACGACTGGAACCCGTTTATATTTGCTGTGCTCAACGTCTTTCGGGTCTGTTGCAAGTTTAGGTTTGGGAATTTCAAATCGTCTTAAGATTAACGATCAGAAAAATAAGAGAATTGATTTTTTGCAACAATAAAAATGAATTAGTTTTTTCCAAACTCCCTAAACAATTATCATCAATCAATCAACTTATGACTTTGGTGAACGAACATTCCAGTAATATCAATCAGATGTTGGATGTGCAACACCTGCTGGCAACATTAGCATATTACAGTTCTAAGGTAGACCATATCCGTACAAAAATTTCACATTTTATTGAAAAATCAAAAGACTATGTGAAAGCTATCACGCTAGCTACGAAGGGTGTTCTTTCACCACATCTTTTGTCTATCAAAGATTTAACATTAACTTTAGAGAACAGACGAGAGAAACTTGGTTATATTCCTTTGTTAGACGCACATAAGATAGAATTTTATTATAGCTTAATATCAGAAAGTGTTGAGAATTACAGGATCATGATTAACATTCCTTTTAATTCTTCTGATGCCTGGCAATCTTACAAAATTGCACCCGTTTCCTACTTTCATAACGAATAGCTCATTACCAGTAATATCTAATCTGACGGGATATGTATTGATTTCCCCCTAATAAGGAAACATTTACGGTTATCAGAGACCTGGATAGGTTCACTCACTGTTCAGATGCCATGGGTAATAAAGTTTGTACAACAGACTCCTTTGAACTCCACAGTATATCAGGGGATTCATGCGAGTTAGGTCTAGTGCTAAACGGCTCTCTCTCTCATACACGTGAACGATGTCTGAAACAACTTTACCCTTTTGACGAGTATAAGTTTGCTTACTGGCTGAATAACGGATCGTGGGTACGATACGACAGAGCAGGGTTTCACGTTGCATGTCCGGACAGATCAGCGGCCTCTTCACGGATGTTCGTTGCTGCGGACGGCTACAGTGGAGTGACGCCCAACTACACGGTCCGTGGAGTAAGCACCATCATAAGGGAACGAGCTTACTTCACGAATTTTTCTTGGTCGAGTACCATCATCCCAGCTTTACCCCTTCCATGCAACGGCTACAGTGGAGTGACGCCCAACTACACGGTCCGTGGAGTAGCACCATCATAAGGGAACGAGCTTACTTCACGAATTTTTCTTGGTCGAGTAACCATCATCCCAGCTTTACCCATTCCATGCAACGCCGAGAAAGTGGCCCATCAACTATCAAAACTGTCTAGTAATGGACGCACTTCACGGGCTTACCATGTCAACGAGGATCAACGGTTCTACACACTGCTGGCTGTGACATGTGTGTTGGTGGTTGTTCTGATCACAGCTAACGTATTTGCTTGGCGTAGGTTGAGGCAAACAAGAATGGATCATCAACAGAACGTTTGTACCCGGCCCTGACACATTCCCATTAGCCCTTAAGGCATTTTGACTTTAGAGCCACTCTTGAAACTGGCCATTTCATTGACTCGGGGTGGGGGAAGTTTTTGTTTTTTTGGAATCGTGTTTTGTGTGAAAAGCAGTTTGAACGCTGGCTAAATGTGTAACAGGAACCTCCGTGACATTGCATTCCATATGTGAAGTATGAGAAGCTTATTAATCATTTATCATTCAATATATCTGGTAGCGCACGCAATATAATCAATTGAAGTTCTACAATGAATCAATATGTCCGTGCGTGTACGCACCAGGAATCTATATGATGTGCACTCTTATCTGAATCTATTTGAATCAGTATATACATATATATATATATATATATATATATATATATATATATATATATATATATATATATATATATATATATATATATATATATATATATATATTATATATATATATATAATATATATATATATATATATATATATATATATTAATCAGGTAGCAACTATTCTTAATCAGTTACCTATTATCTTACTTGAATCATTATATACATATATATACTAATCAGGTAGCACCTATTCTTAATCAGTTACCTTTTATCTTATCACATTTTTGGTACCATTTACTTCTTAACAATATATGATTTTTTATAATTAATTCTTGTGTCAAGCAATCATCAGACGCACGGTAGTATTTTCTGTTGAATATGTATTCTCATGACTAGCAGTATATAACTAACATTATGTATGACATGTTATCTTTAATATTAGTGTAATATCATGCATTTATCTTGTACGTGGATTTGTATCTTCCATTGTATTAATCTTTTTACTTATGAGTATTTCTATATATCTGATTTTTTTTTACATATAATAAGTTTAATATCATTCCTTAACCACTTGCTGGTAACTATGGGTTAACTATATATTCACATTAATTTCTCTATCACACTCCTATAAGTCAAATACAAGTCAAACTTTAATGTTCAGTGTTTGGTTTTATAGCCAACCGAGCAATTAATGTAAGTGTTACATTTAAAAATATATATTCCATACATAAATAAGTCGATGACCCAAGGGGTCACTGTTGAGATAGCAAGGAGTGTGATAGGAGGATTGATAAACAGAATGACAAGCAATAAGCCTTGGCGTGTTGTATCAGCGGCGCTCTGGTTTGCATTTGCCTGTGATAATCAAATCCATTGTTGTGTCAAACAGGTCACAGTGCTTTCGCCTGAGAACCTGTTGACCTATAACCCACAGACGACTACGTGACTTCCTCTCATATGTTCGTCTGTCTGTATGTTAGTATGCTGAGCTAAGCTTTGCTCTCCTATGATTTTGTAAATGCATTGTAACTCAGAACTCTACTTCCCCTTCTAAAATCAAGTTCTCTTAAGCGCCTTCTTGCCTCTACTCAAGAGATGTAGTTTTGCAAATATATTGTTAAGTTTATCATCATGAGTTTGAAATATCTTCGCCATTATACCCAAAGAAGATACTGACTTAGAAATTATCGTCGCAATCTCCGACGAGGATGGGAAGTATACAAACAGATACTTGCATATGACATCGCAGGTCTTAATAACCTCACAGGGCGCCTCGTTAGACAAGCCCAGCACTTCAAATATATCTAAGAGAAGGGTATGTTACTCTAAGAAAATGTAGAGTTCTCTAAAACAAATTCTCCTATTACACCTTTCCAATTCCATAAAAATTCTAGTCACATCTTTAACAAAATGTTGACTTAATGACAAAAAAGTTAAGAGATAGTGATGGGTAACATAGAACACGGTACCTCTTAAATACTAAAGGTTCCTTTTTAGTCACAATCTTAATGCTTTGATTACAAACTACCAATAAGACTATCTTATGATTCGCTAAAAGTTAGAGGATGGTGTGGTACTGCTTTAGTGTAATGCTGACTGTAAGAACTTCCAGTCGGAAATGTCTCTGAAGTACATAAAAAAAACTTGGCTAAGATATAGTTAAATATAAAATGAAGCATTAGTGGTAATCCTTGCCCTCAAGGTTTTATGATTTCGTCAAAGGTTGACATTTTATCACTGTCAGAGAAAACAAGTAATTACAATTAATTAATTAAACAAAGAGGACTCCAGGACTTAAAGTCTGGCTTAGTCGGCCGGCCTTTAGGCTATGGAAATGCAGCTAATGAATCAAACATTGCAAAATGGGATACCATGACAACATTTGTCTCGTGTACTTAAAAAAGGCAACAATGAAGATTTTGACAAGGAGGAGGAACGGGAATTTATAAAAATTTTATGTACTATGAATACATATACCCTAAAATGTTATTCCTTGACTTACGCAATTGTTGCGAAATAGTCTATCTAAGTTCTAAATGCACTCAAAAACAGGAAAACAAGTAAATTTTCCATGATAATATGATGTGACATGGAAAATCAATAATGCCAATAAAACAGAAAATGGTCAACTGCTTTTTAGTAGGAGTCCTAAAAAGAATTTTCTTTTGGACAGTTTTCAATGAGAAATGCTATGTACGGTGAAAATATAAACAGTGGGTGTTTTACACAAATATTGTTAGGTAAAAATTAGTAAAACAAATGAAATATGCCATATATATGCATGTATCATTCAATCTCTTGTATCATGTAGCACTTAAAATTTTGCCCCCTAAGCAGAATTTCATTGTATACATATCTCGCATATCATGCGAGTTGCATTTTCAATAGCCGTAATAACATTAGGCTAACCTATTTTTCTCAGTAATTCCATCTTCTTGTTGAATAGAGTGAATAAAGAATAAAAACAGTCTTTACTTGCTGGACGAATTTCCTTTT
>NC_061100.1:70257086-70269586 GCF_015104395.2 Macrobrachium nipponense
TGTTGGCTCATAAGTAACTTAAATTCAAAGTGGAAAGATTTGTGATGTCACTCAAGGAAATAACGAAACTCAATTTAATTGGAGAAAATTCCTATAATTATCCCTTTTATTTGAAGAGACTTTTATTGTCTTAAATCACGTAATAATAAATATTATTTATGATTATAATCCCACTTTCTCTCTATTTATTGTTTTAAAAGATAATTATAACGATTTAGCAAAGACACCTTACTCCAAAATATTTTATTTTGTATTTTAGACGAGGTCCACTCCTAAGTTTCCATACGAAGAGAGAGCAAATATGTTATTCTAAGACTTACTCTTTGATTGCAAACAAGATCGTGCCGAAGCTATTCTCTCTCTCTCTCTCTCTCTCTCTCTCTCTCTCTCTCTCTCTCTCTCTCTCTCTCTCTCTCTCCCATATGAGAGAATTTTGATTTCACATTAGTGGTTGGTCACTTATAAATTCTAGATTTGGCATTTCTTAGATTTATATAATATTGCCGAGTGTTCATTTATGGAATCTGAGCAGACGGTGTAAAAGTGTGCAACAGGTGCCTTGTGCGTTAGTGCTTATTGGTGATTTCGAAAAAGGCCTTCTAAAATTGATATACCAAGGTAAGAGTTTTTTAATAAGTTCAGTGCACTAAACTTAAACATAAAAAGTACTTTAAATACTCAAAGTACTTAGGTTATTAAAGGGGAAATTGTTTATCATTTTTTCACATTTCGGTGTTGGAGAATTTTTGTGTGTGCATTTATCCATTTTTTTAAGAGATTGTGTTTTTGTACATTTATCCATTTTTCTTATTGAAGTGTGTTTTTTATATTCTGTGTGATTAATGCTCTCTTAGTGCTTTTACAACTTTGGTATTTTCCACATTTTTCTGTGTTTACATTCGCATTAACAATTTGATTAAATTAAGTGTTTGCATTAATTAATCATTGCATTTATAATTGAGTTTAACACGTGAATTAATTTGCATTTTCTTCGACTTTACTTGATTAATTAATTTTCTTGTTATTTGTGATAAATTAATTTTGATTTAATTTTACTTAATAATTAATTCAAGAATTAATTAAACTTTGTGTTGTTTTCAAATAATAATGAATTTATCTGAAACTCTGAATTTCACTTATAAATTTAAATTTAATAATAAATTTTTGTATTTAAAATTTATATGAGTGTTTCCTTTTTTTCACCAGTATATTTAATTTTGTTTAGGTAGAAATATAGAGTGATAATTGAGCTGTTTTCTTTCAGCTTTGTTGAAATTAGATACAACCAGATAAATACTTGAATTATTAAAGTTGTTGATGGAACGATTCCCTTTAATTAATTTAATTACATATGATTACCTCACACCTGTTTTAATGTATTTAGTTTGACTTATAAGTTTTCAAAGGATCACTGTTGCCTTCAGTGTTCACTCGTATTTTATTTATGATGAAGGTTCAGGTGTCTGGCTGTTTTGAGGTAACTATTTGCTGATTGGTAAGTGTAGTAACCAGGTACTTGTTACTTCGTTAATATTAATATATATATATATATATATATATATATATATATAGATATATATATATATATATATATATAATATAAAATATCTATAGGGTAACTAAATTGTAATCGGTAATTTTATGTTTAAGGTCATTCTTAAACATTTTACTAATATAAGGGTTCAAATAATACAGAGAATATAAGGTTGAAATTACAATTTTAAGTAGATGTATAATGGCTGACTCTAAAAAGTTTTGTGGGAAGAAATCTTGCGATTAGGGATTACATTAAGTACCCTCTCCTAATAGCTCATTACTCAATGCAAAGTTGGAAATCGTTTTAGATATAATCCTAACTTATCCCCTGAGGAGACTGGGCATACTTGCCTACTTAACTTAAGGCCTTTAACAATAGTTTAAAGGGCACCTGCATTTGTTTAAAGATACTTTCTGTGGATTCAAATAAACTGGTACTACCGCTGACTCAAGGTCAGTATTTAGCTAATTAAAGATCACACAGAAGTAAGCTAATGCGGCGGTACTAATGACAACTAGCTACATGAAAAGAATAAAGTAAATTGCAAAAAAGTAATATATTCTATGACATAATGTTAACAATACAAGTCTATCAACATGAAAATATTGAAATACATATGAGTTACTTTCTCTATGATACATGATACAAAATGCAATGTAATGCAACCAAATTTCTGAAATTGCTAGGACATGTTCTTCAGCTGGTTGGGCTAAAAAATAGATTAGCAAAGTACAAAATAAGTTCTTTTAGTACAACAATATTGGTTAAAGGTAGGAGACAACCCTTGCCATCTTTTTTTGGATTAGGCCCTAGGATTGCTCTAGAAAGTGAGCCACTGTTACAGTTATGTACTATGAGCGCCATAAGCATGCTATGGCTCTGGGGACTACCTGACCTCCTATGCTCCATACTCCATTTTCTCCTTGTTTTCCTTCTCCCTTTAGGCTTAGTTCCCCTAGTTGGAACCTGGACATGAGGCTCTAGAGGAGGTTGAAAAGAGCCTAGTTAGAGGCCTTAGCCTGCAATACCACCACCCTAAAGTCTTAGACCAGGATTGACATTGTATGTTCAACCATCTTGCAAAACAGGTACAAAGTTGGCAACAGCAGTGGTGCCAGTAAGTTATGCTAGTTTTCCTTGCATGGCCTTCACATTAGTGACCAGCTTCAACAGGCCTTCTTGCATGAATTCATCCCCCAGAGGCTTGGTTACTTGGGACTGTGATGAAGTAAAAGAAGTGGATGTAGGCATGAGGGGGTTGCAGGTGATGTGGGCCAACTTAGGCAAGGGTTGTGCGGACACACTGGGGAACAAACTTCTGGTGAGATCAATGGAATCAGGAAGAGACCCTGATGAACTTCAGGCTGGCTTTCAGCCTGACACTGAAAGCAGTGCCAAGCCTATAGACGAAAGGGGGCCCGGAGTGGAAGCTCCTGAAGGGAGAGTGGTACTATGCACTAGCACTGGCACTAAGGCAGGATCAGGTATTGGGTTTTGATGGGAGATGTTGGCAGAGCCAGACACTCCAGTTTGTATACTTTGAAGAGAACCAGTATCCAGTTCTGTGGGGGGCTCAGTGAGACCAAATTGGTCAGAGCACTCAACTGATCTGGCATAATCATTGGTTGCAGCTCAACGGTAGTGTCTGGATGGACATTATACTTCCTGACAGAGGCTTGCAGGATGAAGGACTAATGTTATCTCTGGAATGGGGCTGGTGAAGAAGGTCCTGCCCTAAGGGAAGGTCATAACCTCCTGAATTGTGTTCACTACATCAACCTATCAGATCTTGCTTCTGTGGGGTCTAGTGACCTGTAATCCTACTGTTGGGAGTATGGGCCCCCCAGTTATCTATGCCTACAACAGTTACAGGCTTGTGCTCTTGAATAGGGTACCTTGTTTTGCCTGATGCAGGAGATTTGAGCACCAGTATCTTCAAAAGCTGAGACCTGTTTAGCATTATAACGACCTTGAGGAGGTGCCACATAAATGGAGCCTACTGCTGGTGGTCCAAAAGATGAGGAATGTGTGATGCCCTACCTTTTACAATTAGCACATACAGGTGGATTAGAAGTTCTATTTTTTGGTCAGAACACCAAAGCAATGCCGTCAGGGTGGACTATGCACCTATATGAAGTGCTGGAGGCTGGGTGGTATGTCTCGTAGACATCTGCTAGGCGGAATTCTCTGTGAATAGTTTCGGTTGCACTAAACTGTAATTTTAAACAATGCAGCTCCACATACTTTTACTTTTATTCATTTTCTGCTGTAAGTCTTTTGGAGTTTTGCCATTTTAGATGTACTTATGAAAGCAGTGTATACAGTGACTGTTTAGATTGCTGAGGAACCCATATTTTTGGCATATAGTGCTATTGAAAAATACATTCTAAACCTCCCATCATAATTTTTTTTCCAGGTTGCCATGACATCATGGATTGTTTACATGACTTCTTTCTAGATTATTTTCTATTAGGTTTGTACTGCCTTTTGGGCTACCCAGCTGCAATGCCTAAATCATTAAGTGAGTTGTGCAAGCTACTGAGATGCCAGCTCAAAGCTATCAATAACAATGAAGTGATTGACTGCATTATGGCTGCATTGGATACTGATGTTGATGAGTTGCACAGTGTAACAGAAAAGTTAAAGGGTGTAATGCAGGAACTGATACAGAAGAATAATACCTTAGCCTCCCCCGAGAGTCTCTTCAACATTAGGGTTGCTGATTTACAACACCAGGTAAACCTGCAGTCTAATATAATAGCGAAGTAGCAAAGTTTTCTTGAGGTATTAGGCAGGAAGGAGCAAGAACATAATTTGGGGCTGCTGGGCATCCCGAATCTTGGTGAAAACCTTGATAATCTGTCAGTGGATACTGATAAATTGAAGAAAATTTGGGTAGTGATAAGGGCATCTGGAGGTATCTCATCAGTTCGTCAGTTTGGCCAAGGAGGAGCTGATGGCTTACAGAGATGTCGTCTTGTTCATGTTACTGTTGACTCTATGGGGAACCGTGATGCAGTACAGGAAAAGGCAAAAACCCTGCGAGAAATACATGCATCAACGTGATTGTGCTGAATGGAAGAGGCTATTTGATGCTGAAAATATAGAAAAAGACAGTCCTGATAATGTTGGTTATAACATCATGATTAATGTAAGGGTGCTGGAGAACAAAACTAGGAAAGAAATTTGTTGAGGAATTTCTCTTTCAATATAACATAGTCACACTGAGAGGTTAAAATGTCTTTGCCTGTGTATTTTCTGGGATATGTTTCTTATATAAGTACAACATGGATTTTTCCCACCTTGGTGGTACCACTGTTTTGTTGAAAAATGTCCTTTCTCAGGAATTGACTGATATTGATAGATGTGTTCCTGATCAGGTATGGTTTCCTTTATGGACTGTGCCTAAGGTAGCTATGTTCCAGTGAGTAATTCACCTTACTTCATTCATGAGGAATTTGCATCCATGCAGGAGAAGTATATTGATAATGACAAGGGATATAAATATCTGATATTAGGTGATATGAATGTAAGGTTTGGCAGGAGTGTATGCAGAATAGCCATCAGTGATGCTTATACCTACCCACATATATTTGATGATGTAACTACCCCCAATGATAATGTTTATGTTTGAGATCAATTGAAAATGATTTAATTGTTATTATTAACTTTTAAAAAATTAGAAAAATACTTTGCCAGTAATAAGACTTATAAACAAGGAATTAGCTGGGTACCTGAGTTAGATTTGGTTGTAAATAGAGATTTGTTCCAGGTGCACCAGATGCTGACTTTGCCATCTGATCATGCTCCAATATCTCTGAACATATGTATAAGTAATGCCAATTTAGATTATGTGCTAAAACATGCCTCCAACTTGGATGGCCATGCATCATTGATCGGATTTGGGGGAAAAGTCAGAAAAGCTTAACGGTATTGACCCTGAAATGTTTTCCAACCTCATTTTACATAGGAATTTGGATACTGATATTTATGATAACAACTATGCGACTTAGCCTCTGTCTAACGCATCGAAGGTGTGATGTAGAGAACTAAGGAATTCAAGCAAAAATGTGTAGGGAGAGTACACTGACCAATGGGAGCACTTCCTTAGGGACCATGATGATACATGGGTTTGGAAAGCTATTGACTGGAAGGGTAGGTTCCAAGTTGAGAATAAAACAAATGTTTATCCCACAGATCAGGAATTTAAGGAATTCTGCCAAGAAGTATTAAACCCAGTTAAGGTAGCACTGATGGATGATGATATTCATTCTTGTGTGAGTATTCCTGTGCTGGGTGTGTGAATAAACCAGGAGGAAATTCAGTCTGAAATTAAAAGTATTATGCCAGACAAAGCTTTTGGCCTCAACAGTTTTTATCTTGATGTTCTAAAATTGCTCCCATTGCAGTGGATAATCACTCTTGCTGCATTGTTTAATGCTGTATTTATGTCTGTCTCATACCCTTATTTGTGTCTATTGTTAAAATGTTTAACATTTTTAAAAAAAATAGTAGGTAAGAACCAACAATTTATAGAGGTATAACAGTGATCAATTGTCTGGCAAAATTATATGATATGGTTTTTTGCTCACGGCTTGAGAAATGGTTTAAACCATAAAGGGAACAAGCAGGTGCACAGAGAAGTCATAGTTGTACGGAACATATTGCAGTATTAAGATTATGGACTGACCTGGATAAAAAGAAAAAGAAAAAAGCTGTTTGTAGTATTTGTTGACTTTAGTCAAGCGTATGATCTAGTACCCGGAAAAATGTGATGTTGTATATAGGGTAACGAACAGTATTATCAGGACAGATATTCTGATAACTTCAGTTTTGTTTTGTACATGAATAACCTTATTAAGCTTCTTAAAGAAAATTGTAATCCTGATGGCTTTTTGCCATGGCTGCATTTGCTAGTTTTGATGGATGATACAGTCCTTTTTGCCACAAACAGAATAAGCATTGTAAGTAAAGTATCTTTAATGAAACAATATTGTAATAATTATGCTATGAAAATTAATGCAGCTAAAATCAATTTTTTTTAATCAACGGGACGGAAGCAATTGAGGTTGAAGCTCTTGTAATGGGAGTGTGCTTTCATTACACATATCCATCCAGGGTGACACATGACAATAAATTTGTTTTGTTGCTAAGTAAAAACAATGACATCCCATTTGTTGTCAAGAAGAGGGCATTTGATGCTGCTTTAATGTCTGCTATTCTGTATGGTTGTGAGTCTTGGCTGAACGACAATCTGAGGCCAATAATAAAACCGTATAATTCGGCACTGAAACTACTACTTGGTTATAGAAAAACTACTTGTAACGATTCATGTTATATTGAATGAGGGCATCCACCGCTGCAGGACTTAATTTGGAATAGGCAAAGTAATTTTTTTGCTAAAATGTACTGTGAACAGTCTGTGATGGATGATGACCCTCTAATGTTAGTGATAAACACTGTATTCAATTAAAAATATAGAAACCGAACATATCTTTATGGACTAATGAATGCAAGAGTAGGTGATGTCAAAGTCGCTGTGGAGACGCTGCAGTATAATACCTTAGTTCGTGAAATTTACTTGATTAAGCACAGTATCCCCAAACACGAGAGGATTTCATTCACCCGTTTCAGACTTTCATCTCACTCCCTGGCAGTGGAGGACGGTAAGTGGTATAGAGGGGTCGCGGCCGTCTACCGATGGAGCTACTTGGCATTGTATATACAAAATCATTATAATTTTACAAATATTAGAGCCATATTTTCGAACCGTATGTGTGAGGGTACTAAAAATTGTTAAATACTGTTGGGCGGCATATTGGATGTTATGATTTATTTTTCTATAGTATATTTTCGTTATATGCTTTGCAAGAAAAGTTGTAGTAAATAAGGTTTTCGTTTTTTTAACTACGTTTACAGTTTTAATTGTGAAAATTAATATGCTGATGATATTATACAACTTGGTTTCAAGTGTTCTAGTTTAGATGTGCTTTTTTCTTTTTTTATATTCTAAAGATTATATCTGTAGTTTGATGTACTTTAGTTGGACCATTTTCAAGAGCTTGTAATGTTTTAAACTGTAAATTTTGTGGTCAGTAAACTTTTATCTATCTATCTATCTTTGTCTATCTACAGGGCCAAAGGGTTGGGAGAGCAATTGAGGATTTAATATATCTTCGACGTCTTGGCACTTTTTGTAAGACCAGTTGGACCATGTTTGACCGGATATTCTTTGGTAACCTGCATTCTGGCGGATTCTGCACATATAAAATTTCAGCTTAATAATAAGGTTTTTGGCAGTCTTTAATAATTCTCTTTTCGAGAGCTTTATAAAAGAAACCATGGGGTCGAAACTGCGTTAAGTGACGTCAGGTGTTCGAGATTGCTGTGTAAGGTGTTTCTAATCGGCTGGAGGATGTGCTAGATTCGCTTTATTTGGCAGCTGTTCAGCCTAGTTACTTCGTATCTGATAACATCATTTAATGACGCTTGATTTTACTATCTGACTTTGGTGTTGGTAAGATTTTCACCAAACATATTTTTTATGCTAAAAGAGGATACGGTAAGGAATAAAATGTAAAACTATACAATTAAAAATATAGAGTATACAGCGAGAGCTATCTAGAATCTGATCGATTCTCATTACACTTACATCATTATGGATTTCTTCACCAATAATTTGTGTGGTAATCATGATTTTTGGACACCATTTATACAAGACTTTGAATGATATGATAACTGAAAAAGAGGGTTCCAATTTTTTGGTATAAAATGATCATCTTTAAGTAGGTCTTCCCTTAGGAGATAATTGTCGGTTGAAATGTACTAAATCTAAATGATATCTCTATTCATTCGTTATTTTCAACGACAGATCTTGACTATGTTAAATATAATGACATTTATGAATACCGTAATAACACCAATAAGTCGATTAAGAAATAATTGAATGCGTACAAAATTAATGGTCGAATTCATTAGTTTTTAATTGGTAATAATAAAGGCAACTGTATGTCTAAGAAAATAACTTGTAACCGACAGTTAAAAAGAAAATAAATAAATCAGTTTTTTTCTATGTATGGATTATGTAAAGATGTATTATTGTCTTTTTGTTTCAAATTAATCCTAAGGTACTATGTACAGTTTAGCCTAGACTCATAGCAAATGTGGAACATAGTTTGCTCTTCAAATGT
Source organism: Macrobrachium nipponense (assembly GCF_015104395.2). NCBI lineage: Eukaryota > Metazoa > Arthropoda > Malacostraca > Decapoda > Palaemonidae > Macrobrachium > Macrobrachium nipponense. The sequence goes on from NC_061100.1 coordinate 70,265,814, forward strand.
TACCTTAAACATTATTTAGTGACAATACTGTTCAATTATATAAAAATATCTGTAGACTGGAAAGGAAGCTGAAGTTTATTCTTACTAAGTAAGCCAATCATTGGTATTAGTTAATATGTTTCTATACTTCTTCCTATAAGTTTTTTACTATTGCAAGTTGTCATCCGTGTGTAATTCCTTCAATCAACTTACTTGATGAATTTATTTAATTTATGATCTTAATAGATTCTAATAGGAACTTATTCATGAAAATAATGAAAATATTAGGCAAGAATATCAAAGAAAATTTTGTTTGTTTCTTCTAATACTCACATTTTTACCTAACACCAATACTTCCTATCTATTTTTAATAAACACTAAACTTGAAGCCTGCTACCGTAAGATTACTGTCCAATAACATATTGATTACTAGTATATTTCACATTTGTCAATTCTTGAAATACGAAACAATAAACTCTATTTTTTAACATAAATTCAGCTCAGTACCATAACTTTTCAACTTAGAGGGTGAACATATTATCTATTAATCGATAACATCTTTTCGCAAGAATTTCAAATGAGAAAGGAGTAAAAACAGAATCGCTTAAATAGTCAAGGTTTGATGCCATTATTCAAAAGATTGGGAGTCCCTCCTGAATACCTTCGTGATGATTTATGAGACCAGGTCATGATTATCGCGCATTAATCAGATTTAAGAAGAAGTGAAATTATAAAGCTGCGAAATTGGGCAAATTACGGTTAACCATTATGCATGAAGTTTCTATAATTTAGCCTTCTAATATAGACTGAAACTTGTGCCAAAGATAAGTGTATATCATAAGGACGAGGAACATTCAGCTGAAATATGAGAGAATAAGGGCAATCATGTAATTCACAGCGAAAGAAGCGTACTCGATTTACGTTTTTCTTTTCTCTACTTCAATGTTAGCTCTTTTAAATGTATTTTATCTTACTAAAAAGATATTTCTATCACAATGCGTCATATGCGTTGAACATCTCGAGAATACGACAAACTCGCTAATGTTATGCTATTATGAGAGTCAAACACTTTTACAACGCTTCGACCTATGGTCAAAATTTACTTGTGATATAAGTGCTTGTTTCCGGATAGGCATTTAGATGCGAATTTTGTCATTTGTCGTGATGAAGAGCATTACTTTGATAAATTTTAAACATTTTCAAAAGCTTCAGTCCATCTGAAAAAGAGTTTTAAAGCAACAGTGGATCAGCGTTTTTGGGCAATCTGGAGCCCCATGGTGTTATTGGATATCGTTTAGGGTTTAATTTAATAGCAAACGCAGAGACTTATAACCACTTTTCCATGACTACTATCTGAGGTTTCGCATAAGAACAGCGGTCATTAAAGAGAGCAAAAAAAAAAAATATTCTAAAGAAGTTGAGGACAGGCACAAAATGCAGTTTTTCCATTGCCACCGTATCTCAAAAGGAAAGTTGGCATTGTTAAGGCTGAAAAAAGTTATATATAAATATTATCCTAAGACAAGATTGCCAAAGGAAATTGTTATTTTTAGGATACTGGTAAGGAATTGCATATTTTGCTGCAGGAATGTAAATGGGTTCGGTCTAATGGTTTCTAAAACAGCTCTCTGTTTAGCCAAACTTTAAACCTTTACCGCAATACCTATTTTATTAACACCAAATAGTATGTAGAGACTCAAATATTGGTCGTTGAAGATGCAGTTATTCACTCAGGTAACAATTTGCGTGATAATAATTCTTTATGTTATAAGGAATATATCATTAGTAACATCATTTCGAAAGGTGTTTTGTCTAAACCCAAAAGGCTGCGTGTACACCTGTGTATCCTGTATTTCTTTACAGACACGTAGTATGGTTGCAGTTGCCGTCAAGACGATCTGGAATAATTTCAAAATATGTCGTAGTTGTCAGGTTCCATGTGATTGGATGCTGTTTTGTTATATTAATAAGTCTGGCATTCTAATAGAGATTTATCCTCGGTTGTCACTTCGATTTTTTTAAAATTAAATTTTGCTTATTTTAATTTTGTCATTTTACTCTTTACTTATGGAAAAACTTGTGATGAATTTAGACACTGTTGTCACAAATTTTGCATAAATAATTGCTAGTTTCCCTTATGCCTGTTATTTCCATTGAAAAAACTACAAGCATTGGAATTGTGGTAAATTCTAATAATATAGCACTTACTATTTTCTTGGAAACAGTAGACAACATTCAGTCTGACACTAGGAAGGAATGCACAAAATGTACCATTGGCATTATAGTGAGGTTTCTCATCCCAGGTAAGTAATTTTCTTCAAAGGGAATGACTAATAATTAGTACATGTGCATTAGTAAAAAATGGCAAAAAAATTTCATAAAGCTGATTCTCTCAATAGTTGTGTGATATCATACATCATGACACATCAAAGCCTAAGAAAGTCCTGCTGGAGCTTGAATCAGAAATCATGTGACAAAGTGTTAGATTAAGTCATGCACTGTTTCCGGGAGAACATTCCTAATAATATGCTATCAAATACTAGGCTGCTATGAAATGGAAATGGGTTCATGCAAACTGCTGTGAGATGTGGAAACTATGAGAAAACAAGAATTGCAATCCTTCCATTTATCCATCTTGATCCGTCAAAACTAAGTACAATATATACAGCCTTGTCTTTTGCTAAATGGTAATGTGAGTTGCATGGTATCAAGACATGCTTCGTGACATTCGACCAGTCATTATACTTAAAAACAGCAGAGATTGTTGCAGTATCTACAGATCTACCAGACGTAGTAGTTTGCTTAGATGGCTTCCATCTCCTAATGTCATACTTTGGCTCAGTAGGATATATTACAGGAGACAGAGGATTGGATACTCTGTGGGAAATAGTATAAGCTGCCGGTGATAAGCATGATGACTGAACATACATATGTTTGAGCTGTCAGAGCTCACATATTACCATAAGCTGCTTTCTCCCCACTACTGCTCCTAAACAGTGAAGAATTAACTGATGAAAGTCAGAAAGACAAATTTTGGGTTCTGTACTTGAACAGCTTCTGGATGGTGGCTGTTCCTGTACCACTGCCAGTCTTCTTGTGTATGCTTCAATCCAAATATTTGTGACTGATATGGCCAATATCATAAATAAAGAAAAACAGAAAAGCCCTACAGGAAAATTATGGATCAACTACCTGGTACAAATATTCATTCTGAAGGTGCTTCTGTATGCCAAACGTTCAGTTGATTAGCAGTTGTACTTGCAATGGATCAGGAAAATGAAAACCTACTTTCACACTCCGGGGCACCTTGCTTATGCCAAGTGTGCCAACTATATTTTCAACAAATGGAGTCACTAGAATTCAAAATGCCTGAAACTGAATGCAAACAGTTTACTGAGGGTAGCTACTTTACTGTGAAAAAAAAAAAAAGATTGCCCGTGGAGTGGAAACTTCACAGATCTAACTATTGAAGAAAAACATGTGCAAATCCTCAGGGGACATAACTCGTGGCCCTGGAACTACTGAAAATACTGTAACAAAGTTGATCCACTTCATTTCCGTACTGCATTCCTCTCTGTGAAGTAATTAAACAGTATGCAAAGCTGAAGCGCAGGATAGTCATAACCGTCAGTGGTAGTATGAATACAATCAAGATATGTAGTCAATCTATTTTTGTTAATCCCACATTGTTATTTAACAAAGTAACCTGTGTTATTAAGAGCAGTTTTGATATGGAAAATTATTTGTCATATGAGCTGGCACCACACCCAACCCTCTTATATCATGAAGGTCTG
>NC_061100.1:70274244-70289380 GCF_015104395.2 Macrobrachium nipponense
GTAGGTGGGCCCCCAAGAAGATGTCCCACTTCACAGGATCTATCACTATGTCCAGTCAGAACTTGAGATAATTTTTAGACAGAACTTCAAATAAACTTCAGGTCCTTTATTCATTCGAGAGATGGTGGAACAGTCTCACTTAAGTAATTAAAATAACAATTCTATCATTCTAGATAGGCTAACCAAAATCAATTCCACATGTGCATGATGTCTGAGCAGTAGCTGCCTTAATAATTTACTTCCTCCACATGAACTTTGATGACCTTAAGAAGTATATAAGATGGAATTCAAGTATTTAATCACCACTACCTTAAATCCTTGAAGCCCTTAAGTATTCAGCAGTGGCAGTGAGGGAATATTGTTTTCCCCTAACACAGCCTAGTCATTGTTGAATAACCTAGTCATAAAAACATTGTCCTTCTTTAGCTCCTTTTCTCTCCTATCTGCCTCGCTTAGTCTCTAGCCTTCATCTCGGGTTTTTTTAACTTGGATTGTACAATTGAACCATTCTTGTACTGAGTATAATTAACTACTAACTATACATATGTATAATATATAGTATTACTTGGTGACATAGTAATCACACGAGCTTTACCAGTAATTGTTTGCGGTAATAGTATATACTTACTAGAGTAAGGACTTAGACTTAAGATATCGTTAAAATCTGTTTAGATTTAAGGAATTTGATTAAATAGGGTAGAGTTACCTTAGAGTTAGTTTCTCCCTTCCAGTAGTCTTATAGAGAGTATATCCAAGCTTGTGGGAGCGACACAGGTTTAGCCCAGAAAAGGGATTTTGACAAAGGAAAACTCTATTTCTGGGCGATGACCTGTGTTGCCAGTGAACGCACCCTTGCTTCCTCACCCTATAGCTCCAAGCTTGGGTGCTATTTTCAGGAATGGCTATCGACGGCACTAGTAGTAGCGGGTAGTGGGCGGTAGATGGCGCCTAATTTGAAAGGGGAAATTGACAAAGGAAGAGACTAAATGGCAGGAAACCTCTGGTAGTGGTATCACTCGCCCCAGTTTTATACTGACACCCTAATACAGGGGTGAGCGAACCAGGTTTATCCTGGTATTAACCATATAGTTTTTTCTCTGATATATTTAGCAATATTTATACCTTAGAAATGAGTGCTATAAGGACATTTCACTGGGCGACACAGGTCATCGCCCAGAAATAGATTTTTCCTTTGTCAAAATCCCTTTATTAGTATCACTATTATTACCACCACTATCACCCATATTCCCACCATTATCACCCATGTTATCCTCAGTATCCTTATTTACCTCAGTTCCATGTTCACCCACATATGTAATAAAAACACCCAATATCCGAACCATTATGCCACTAACACCTGTATGTACCGTTATCCTGTTTCTCCTACATGCATGATGGCCCAACAAAAGTTTGTTGCCCAACGCAACCCTTTTATCACCAAAAATAGTTTTATTAACATTCGATTATCCAGTGTGAATCATACTCATAAAACCTAAGGTATTTAATTTATGGGCTTGCACACCACACACTGTCTCTGTTGAAGGTTTCAAAGGGTATTGGGAGAACATGGACTGATATAGATCATTGTCCATTAAAGTAACTGATGCTCCCCTGTATCGATAAAAATTGGGATCTTCACATCCTTCAATACAAAAATCTGCACTGGATGATTAAGAACGGCATCAGCAATATCCAGAAAAGGCAACATTAGTGACTTTATACAGCAAAGTGTGATCCTTATTGTCTTCTTTCACCATTTTGTTTCTCCTAGAGAAACCCTGAGTATTCAGGATTCGACCCGACCTTAATATCATCATCAATATTTCCAAAGTTTCCCTCGCAAGTCACCAAGAACTACAAAAAATATACCAATCCCAACACATACATATTCCCAAAGTAAATATTCCCTGGAAAAAAAACACCCTTTCTAGTCTTACAGTCAAGGTTACCAGCTGATGAAATGAAGGCCATGTGCATAAGAGCAAAGAAGACTCCGTCTTTGCAGGCACCAACATACCCACCCATGAAAAATAAAACACTTTGAATTAATGGATTAATTCCCTATCAATGAAGTTCCAATGAATACCTCATAACAAAAATAACATAATACATTCAGCTCCCCTGAAAAAAAAAAAAAAAAAAAAACTATGCATGTCAATTAAAGGCAAACCTCTAAACTGTCCCTTTAATCCTGTAAAATTGAAATACACAAGTGAGAAAATTGTTAACATATAAAAAATTTGAAAAAGAAATACTGAACACATGTCTTCATTAAGGAATGGCACAAGATACACTAAACACACTGAGGCCATCTATTCACTGCATCAGGACATATATCTAATCACACATGCAACCGCAGATTTCTAAAAAAAACTTGTGACGACCCTCTTGTATGCGCAATCGATCACCATGAATACTTGAACTCTAACAACCCGGGAAATAATTATGGTAACCACACCGTATCTATTACACACGTCATATCAGCACACCCTCTGCAACACCACTGCCTTTGAAGGCTAACAGATCTGCTGACTCCAGCTCAAACCACAGCTCAGTGACCGAGGGCGAATTGACTAACTATAATCACTTTTCCTAACATCTACATGATTTCTTAACTCCTGTTCACCATCTCCCAGTCTCTCAAGAAACGTAATCCTTAGACCTGATTGCCTTTCCCGACTGCCACCAACTGTTTCAAGAGTCTAATTGACCTTGTCTATTAAAAGGAGAGAAAAATATCATCTGTAGCTAAATCAAGTTTTTAGAACTAGGCTAAAACCAAAAATAGAGTTTATTTCCCCCAAAAAAACTAATAAGAGAAAAAATAAATAAATTGAAATTCCAAGGATATGAAATACATTCACTCCCAATGAGTCATCTCAATTAAATGTCACACCTTACCTCGTTATAAAAAAAAACCCTTCTGTTCATCACTGCTTATATTTTCCCAAAACTAAAAGGTAAAAGTGTCAGTCAGAGAATTCATTTTATGCGGTGACATTCGAATCTATCTGTGAAAAGAAACCACAATTATTAGAAATAAAACAAAAATGGTTATGTACATAATGAAAATCGAAAATCAGAATTATGATACGGAGGGAGAAAAAGAAAATGTTTCCACTGCACTTCAGCTTCTCGTGTGGGATCTGTAAAATGTTCAACTGTTTAACAGTCTTTTTACCATCATAGCTTTATAGATGGATCTTCTGCGTTTTTCTTATAAACCTCTTTCACTAACACATGAACAGCTTCTTCCTAGAATAGCTGCTTTTTGCCTGGGATCTCATATTACACTTGTTACGAACTCCCTTTAGGAGGAAGTCGTAACTGGTTCTTTTATTTTAATCTTAAATCCAGTGCAAACAAATCAGGTATGGGCGAGGAAAATCAGAAAGACACAGGCAAAAATCTCACAATATTTATTACAATAAATATACGTACACCTGATGGCTCACAAAAAGTATAAATAGTCAAAACACAAAAGGCCATCAAAATAACTCAAAGAGTCACCTATAACTAAAGCTAAACCCTACTCATAGAGAAGAAACCAAATTTTAAATCTTAAGGGACCAAATTAATTTACCCACCACGCTAACCTATTACTAAATAGAAAGGAAAGAAGTGGAAGGACATACAAAAAGAAACAACAATCCTACCTAAGACATAACAATCTAAACCTTAATATACTATGAAACACTTTAGAATACCATATAATTATACACTCTTTAGGGTGTATCTAAAAATACACACAGATTGGTCCTATGACACAGACCAGTACTAATACAGACGAGTCCATATATCGCTCAAAAATTGCAGTCACGGAACGTCACTCCCATCAGAAGAACTGCACTTCAAAACCGTTGGTGGATATACACTTTAGTCTACGGCTCGCCAAAGATACAGGGGATGTCCTCTTACCTGAGAGAAGACACCCTACTTGCTCCAAACAAGGCCACTCTGGTGCTGATACAGTGGATACATCCATGAATGAACGAAAAAGGCTCTCGACCAGAACCACACACAACTGCAAACGCCAAGATTTAAGCCATTAGGCACTTAAATCACAGTTGCACGTCGTACTCCCACATGTAGCTTCACATGCATAACTGCCTTTCACATTAAGCAGCAGCTCAATGACAGCAGATGTTGTTCTCAAGAGAACAAGCGAGAAATCTTCAGAATAGGAAGTTATATATGTATAATCCATACAAACAGCAGACAGATAAGCAGCTCCAGAGTCCTCAACAACGGCCTTGAACAAACTCTCTGGAGAATATTTCTTTGGGAGAGTCACAAGTCACCTCTCCTTACCACACTCCCAGTCACCATAAAGAAAAATAAACAGAGTTACAAATTTGGCAAGGAAGCAAAAACACTGAGGAAGGCCGCACTTCAAACTGCACTCAATAGATGGCGCCACAAAACTTAAGCTTTTTTTCAACCAAAGCAAATTAACAGTACATTTAACCAAAATGTATACTAACGTAAAACAAATAGCAAAATACCTAACTTAACTTAGTTTTACAAAATTGCAAACAATAGAAAAATAAAAGCCATCAGTGCAAAAAGGCAAAAACAAAGATTTTACTTTAAAATTACGTTACGGCCTGACACCTTCCTCCCTCAACAAAAAAATAAATTTGACTGAAACGGAAAATTAATTTTTTTTTTTAACCTTAATAAGAAAATATAAGGTAAAGTAAACATGACAAGCAAAAACACTCACACTAGGACTACTTAATCTAACTGGCCCCCCCAAAAAAAAAAAAAAAATAGGAACTCCGGGATTGCACATAAAATAAGCAAAAACAACCTTAGGATACATTAATAGCCTATACACCATCTGAAAAGAAAATTAGATAATCAGGAACGGCATAACAGCCAACACTTCACATCTAGAAAGGCATCGGGATCTTGTTGTCCCACTCCTTTTATTTTTTTTATTGTTTATTGGAAGACCAGGTTATATTCCTGAAGGAGAAGTGCCCATCGCAAAAACAATCCTTTGATTCGCTCCCTTCATCTTATTTATGAACACCAGCGGGTTATGGTCCGTCAACACTTCAACCTGGAAAGAACTAGATAAATAAATGGAAAAATGGGATACGCTCTTCACCAGAGCCAAAGCTTCCTTCTCTATGGTCGAGTATTTTCTTTCAGCCGGGAGTAACTTTTTACTGAAATAAGATACAGGGTGCATTCCCCCTCATCATCTCTCTGAAACAGAACTCCTCCCCAATGCCCACGTCACTGGCATCCACTGCCAAAATAAAAAGGTTTATTAAAATTGGGAGAACTAAGACTTGGTTTCAGAGACTAATACCGATTTCAAATTAGAAAAGCTTTTTGCACAATCTGTACTCACAAAAACTTAGTATTCTTTTTCAATAGATAGTTAAAGGCTGGGGCGATGTCAGCAAAATTCTTCAGGAACCTCCTATAATAACCTAACATACCAAGAATTTTGCGGACACCACGGACATTACACGGGTTGAGGAAGGTTGGCTATAACCTCAATATAGCATGTTTTAGGAGCAACCTTCCCCAAACCAACCTCATGACCAAGATAGGTTCACTACAGCCTTACCAAACTAACACTTGTTGATATTTACAACCAAAACCAGCCTTTCGTAAAACCTGAAACAGTTTTCTTAACCTTTCAACATGGGTTTTCCAGTCCTGACTGTATACCACCAAGTCGTCAATATATATTTCGGTACCCTCCAGCCCGCATATCACCCTATTCATAAGGCGCTGGAATGTACAAGCTGCATTTTTTAAACCAAAAGGCATCACCTTACATTCATACAACCCATTTGGGGTGACAAATGCCGAAATCTCACGGGCCCTGTGAGACAATGGCACCTGCCAGTAAACCCTTCAATAAGTCTAATTTAGATTACAAACTTGGCATTCCCTATCCGGTCTATTAAATCTTCAATCCGTGGGAAGAGGGAAACTGTCACTCTTGGTTACCTGATTAACTCTACGGTAGTCAACACATTCTATAATTACCGTCAGGTTTCTTTACCAGAACTATAGGAGAACTCCATGGACTTGAGCTGGGTTGAATAAGATCAGCATGGTCCAGCATATACTGTACCTCCTTCTCAACTACTTTGGCTTTTTCTGGGTTCGGGCGGTAAGGAGCCTGCTTTACTGGACGAGCGTCACCTACCTCAATATCATGTTCAAGCCATGAAGTAAGCCCTGGAGTCTCTCTAAAACACTTCTGAAAAGACTTTATCAAACATAACATGTCTTTCTTCTGGACTTCATCCAGATGCTCCAACAAAAACATTAGCCTTATTAAAAATTTCAACATTTGTTCTTAAATTATCTACAGATAAATTCTCTACAGATACATGGTTATCAACATTATTATTAAATACAGTAGCTAGAGGACATGGTATTTCATAAACAATATTTAATGATCTGGATTCTACCTCATATTTCTTAATCTATTAATGTGAAAAAATTCTGCTCTTTCTAGTAGAAACTGGAGAATCTAATTCATAATTAACGTCAGACACCTTTCTTATTACCTTCCATGGACCTTTAAATCTGGGTTTCAGAAAACTATCAGAGTCCATATCTAAAACCAGAACCAGATCTCCAGATTCGAAAGAACGACTTACTGCCTTGCGATCATAGAATGCTTTCATACAAGCCTGGGAAAGCTTGCAAATTATCCTGGGCAAACTTCCAGGCACCACTCAATTTATTTTTCAAATTAGATAAAAATATATTTAAATTTTGAATTTGTTTTCGTCCCCAATCAACACTTCAAATAACACTTCCAAAAGACCTCGAACCTCATGACCATACACCAATCTGAAAGGAGAAACACCAGTAGATTCATTTTTTGGGTGAGTTCTTAATGCAAATAATGCATAAGGTAGTTCCTTATCCCCAACTACTCTCCCTTTCGTAACAGTACTTACCAATTATACTTTTCAAGGTTTGGTGGAACCTTTCCACAACCCCTTGACTTTCGGGATGATATGGGACACTGGTGATGTGCTGAATGGCCAGTTCAGCACACCTGTCCTGAAAGTACTTGGAAGTAAAATTAGTACCGCGATCTGATTGAATGGTACAAGGTAACCCATAACGACAAAAATATTCTACTAACTTCTCCCAGACAGCTTTTGACGTAACTTTCCTAAGAGGGAAAGCCTCTGGGAACCGAGAAGCCCTATCCATCACAGTTAATAAAACACATATATCCCGATTGGGTTCTAGGTAAAGGACCAACAACATCAATGACAATCTCTGCAAATGGTTCACCAATTACAGGGATGGGTTTTAACGGAGCCTTTCGCAATACCTGATTGGGTTTACCATGACCTGGCACGTCTCACAAGTTCGCAAGAACAGTTTAATACACCTTCTCATATTAGGCCACCAAAATAGCTTGGTTAATCTCTTAAAAGTTTTAGTTACCCCAAAGTGTCCCGAGAAAGGATCCTCATGAGCTAACTGCAGCAATTTGTCTCTGAATTGTTTAGGTACTAAAATCTGCTTATGGTACTCAGAAGATTCCATAAGAGCAGAACGACTTAATCTATACAATAATCCTCTCTCTGATACAAAACATGGCTTAGAAACATCATCCCCCTCAGTTATTTCCACATCAAATTCATCATGCTGAGCTCTTATAAAATCAGCCCTATTCCATGCTCTAACTACCTTACTACTACTATCACTACTTCCTACAGACTCGAGCCTTCCTACTGCTACATCTACTGTACAGGATCTAAATGTAAATCCTCTCCGTCCATCAAGAGGTTACGAGCCCTTTCTCTGGGAGCGAGTAGTTACAGCAATTGGTAATTTATTTAACGTTAAAATGGGGAACAATTCTTGTCCCTCCACATTACATAAGTCATTTCCTAGGATACCATCTATCCCAGGAATAGGTAGTTTATCAACAATGGCCAGATTAATATTCTTTACAACACCCAATATGTCAATCTCTCCTTCAACCACAGGAGCAGACACAACAGTGTCAGGAAAACCACTTAAAATAACATAGTTAGCGATCTTCACATCAAGAGGTAACCTACTTCTCAACAATAAAGATCGAGCAGCACCTGTGTCCCTCAAAAATTTGACATTAATAACTTCCTCCTCAAATCTCAGCTTACCTGGCCAAATATACTTATTAAATGACAGTCACATGGGGGAATCTTTCGCTTTATTACCTTTACCATTTTCTTCATTCTCTACAGAATTTTGAGAAGCCTTAACTTGATTCACCAAAGCAATGGGAGAAGTAGCCTGCCTTTGTAAATAATTCTGACGAGCAAAACACCTAGCCTGGGTATGTCCTGTCTTGCTACACCAGTAACAGGTTCTACTACTTCCACACTACTAGTTATAGTACGACTAGGATGAGCATTATCAGTTTTAGCAAAATTCCTATTCACAAAATTACCACCGGGATTACTTATTGGTTGATTTTGACCTGAAAATTAGAATTTGCTTTAGAGTTAGCCTGAAAATTAGAATTATTTTGGTTAAAGAACATTCTCTTTCTACTCTCCCCATCACCCTTGATCACAGGGAAATTACCCCTGAAGTTCTCGGTACCAAACCTTATGGGTCAAATATATAATTCATCACTCAACTGAGCAATTCTGGGAAAAGAGGTCACTTTCAAATCTTCTAAATGCACTCTTAACTCTTTAGCACAGGATTTCTTAAAATCTTCAATCAATATCAATTCCTTCAAGGCCGCCAAAGTAGTTACTTGGCGACTCTTGAGCCAGTCATCAAAATGCTCCTGCTTTACACGGGCAAATTCCACAAAAGTCATGTTCGGGGTTTTGTTAAAATTCCTAAACCTCTGCCTGTAGGCCTCGGGAACCAAATCATAAGCTTTTAATATCAAAGCTTTCACTTTCTCATAATCCCGAGATACTTGCTCCTCTATGGCATTATAAACCTTCTGAGCCTTGCCCAGCAAGCGACATTGAATCAACACTGTCCAGACCTCCCTAGGCCAAGACAAACCTGGTAGCAACCCTTTCAAAGGCCTTAAAGAATTCAGGCACGTTCTCCTCAGTAAAACAAGGTACAAGTTTTAGAGCATCCCCAAAACTAAACTTTTCCCCGATATCTTCACGGATGGGGGTACTCGCACACTTCTTACCTTGCTGGATCTTGGCCAACTCTAACTCCATACCAAGCATTGCTCTCTCATGTGCTCTGATTCTCTCCAACTCCTCGAACTCTAACTTCTTTAGCTCCAACATGCTCTGAAAATCCTTTACTAGTGGCTCATTTTCCACTTTGACCGAACGAGTAGGAACAGCTGGACCAACATCATCAGTACGAGGAACTCTCTCAGTCTGACTTTTACCATCAGGCAGACTGCCGTACCCTTCAAAAATCACTCCACAGTGGGGCAGATCCTGAAAAAGACTCAATCCCGGAGCCCCTTCTACATCAGACTCACTCATGCTTTCACTAATTAATTCATCAGCAGTTTGTTTAAGTTCACACAGCCTATTCTTTACCAACTTATACACATCCTTTTTCAATTCCCTATTTGTTAAAGAAATGCCTAACCACCTAGCACAAGCTTTCAAGTTTTCTTTAGTCAAAGCACTCAAATACCTAACACAATCCTCAGAAGCTAAATATTCAGCAGGGTTAAACTCTACATCAGCCATAGTGAAAAGGAAAAGGAAGGTGATGAGGCACAAGAAAAATAAATACTGAAAAATCTCACCCAGAGCACAGTCTGACCACTCGCACCACCGACTGAGTTTGTCCTGGATCCTGTCACGGTCGCCAAATTTGTTACGAACTCCCTTTAGGAGGAAGTCGTAACTGGTTCTTTTATTTTAATCTTAAATCCAGTGACAAAAACAAATCAGTATGGGCGAGGAAAATCAGAAAGACACAGGCAAAAATCATCACAATATTTATTACAATAAATATCGTACACTGATGGCTCACAAAAGTAATAAATAGTCAAAACACAAAAGGCCATCAAATAACTCAAAGAGTCACCTATAACTAAAGCTAAACCCTACTCATAGAGAAGAAACCAAATTTTAATCTTAAGGGACCCAAATTAATTTACCCACCACGCTAACCTATTACTAAATAGAAAGGAAAGAAGTGGAAGGACATACAAAAAGAAACAACAATCCTACCTAAGACATAACAATCTAAACCTTAATATACTATGAAACACTTTAGAATACCATATAATTATACACTCTTTAGGGTGTATCTAAAAATACACACAGATTGGTCCTATGACACAGACCAGTACTAATACAGACGAGTCCATATATCGCTCAAAAATTGCAGTCACGGAACGTCACTCCCATCAGAAGAACTGCACTTCAAAACCGTTGGTGGATATACACACTTTAGTCTACGGCTCGCCAAAGATACAGGGGATGTTCCTCTTACCTGAGAGAAGACACCCTACTTGCTCCAACAAGGCCACTCTGGTGCTGATACAGTGGATACATCCATGAATGACGAAAAAGGCTCTCGAACCAGAACCACACACAACTGCAAACGCCAAGATTTAAGCCAGTAGGCCACTTAAATCACAGTTGCACGTCGTACTCCCACATGTAGCTTCACATGCATAAACTGCCTTTCACATTAAGCAGCAGCTCAATGACAGCAGATGTTGTTCTCAAGAGAACAAGCGAGAAATCTTCAGAATAGGAAGTTATATATGTATAATCCACAACAGCAGACAGATAAGCAGCTCCAGAGTCCTCAACGGCCTTGAACAACTCTCTGGAGAATACTTTGGGAGAGTCATCAAGTCACCTCCCTCCTTACCACAACTCCCAGTCACCATAAAGAAAAATAAACAGAGTTACAAATTTGGCAAGGAAGCAAAAAACACGAGGAAGGCCGCACTTCAAACTGCACTCAATAGATGGCGCCACAAATCTTAAGCTTTTTTTCAACCAAAGCAAAATTAACAGTACATTTAAACCAAAATGTATACTAACGTTAAAACAAATATACAAAAATACCTAACTTAACTTAGTTTTACAAAATTGCAAACAATAGAAAAATAAAAGCCATCAGTGCAAAAAGGCAAAACAAAGATTTTACTTTAAAATTACGTTACGGCCTGACAACAATAGAAGAAGCCCTGGTGTTCGTTGGTACGTACTCATTAAATTGTTAAAGAATGTTCCATGAATAAGCCGTTTGGTCCACGAACAGACACACATCACATTTTTCTGGCGCCACGATCACATGACTCTCGACCAACAGCTAGGTCAACTTGTGCACTCTCGCTCTCGCCTCTGAGGCCTGACAATGTGCTTCTACATAGGCTTGTGCCATTTAACCACCTAAAGTATTAGCTGATATCTTGAAGTTTTTACACAAACGCTTGCGACTATTCTGTTGCACATGCCAATACAACAGTCCATGAAAATGATAGACACATTTCCCCTTTTCATTCTTTTGAAATCAACTAGCATTGCCCCTTTTTGTTTCATTACTATTCCTACTATCACCATCAAAATATTAAATATTCTGTTTTTCTGGGACCTCCTTAAGAGCTCTGCATGTCTATAGCCCTCAATTTATTGGCGCTAACATAAAAACTACTTATGATACTGCCTTGAAACTTGAATACCCAAGGACATTTGTAGATGTAGCATGGAAAAGAGCTAGAAAAGCATTTTATTTAACTAATGACAAACCCGAATTTAGTAAATGTAAACATTCTGAAATTACCATGGGATGAAACGTTTTTAGAAATTTCTAGAATTTCAAAGCTTTTCAACATAAATGGTGTTTTTCAGTAATATTAACGTTGAGAAATTACTCATAAAAATCACCTGAAGATGTTTCTGGCTGCATATATGAAATTCCTTGTAAAAAGTGTGATAAAATATATATATTATGGACAAACCGGAAAATGACTTTCACAGCGAATCAAACAACAGCAATATTCGGTGAGAACTGGTCAAATATCGAATGCATTATTCGTACATAGAGATTTAGATCATCCTATTAACTGGAGTCAAACAAGCTCCTTAATGCCGTGTAGCGACACAGTTAAAAGGAATATCGTTGAATCTTGTTTCATCCATTCAAATAATGGAAGTGTTCTAAATTTAAGTCTGGGTTTGTTGAAACTCGACGCGTTCATAATAAAATAAACTGTTGTAGATAAATATAAGCAACAAAATTAATATTTTCAGTTGTACAGATGTTTTTAGACTTTGTATGGCTAAGTCTGTTCTAGTATGTGACTGTATGATCTCCAATTATCCTGGATTATCTCTTTGATTTTTACCTTTTTTACAATTAACCATCTGGTATTCTTGATCATTTTGTTTACCTTGTAAATTTTTTTCCAACCGTATCTCATTTGTGCCTCAGCAATGTCTTAATAAAGGACGGAAGCACTCTACTACAAATATCTGCCTATTGTTTTTATTGTGGTATTCGCTTATATCATGAAGTCACATGCACCTACTATGATTCTTGAAGCATATATATATATATATATATATATATATATATATATATATATATATATATATATATATATATATACATTGTATATATATATATATATATATATATATATATATATATATATGTATATATATATATACATTGTATATATGTGTTTGTACGTGTGGTTCTCTTGAAACTTTGATAGTTGTTCGTCAAGTACCTAGATATCCATCAAAACGCCAGCACAACACATGGATTAATGAGCCGGGGAATCTTAAAAATAAAAAACAAAACCCTGCTGGCGATTTTACATTTTGCCTTAATTAGTAGGAGAAAAAAAGGGAATGTCCTTGAATCTTTCAACAACATTTTTAAAGATCACTCCAACAAAAAGACGATGAATATCTTTTATCTATCGTGGCTTCATTAAAAAGGAAGAAAGAGGAGTTTTATCTCACTGCATGAGAAAAGATGCCTATCAAGGGAAGGAGGGTGATACCAATGTTGGGTCTGGAAAAAGCACGAAGTTTTTTCTCTCCCTTGTTTCTTTGATCCTTGATAGTCTTCCTTCTTTGACGAAAAAGATATATCGATTCTTTTCCTTTCTTCCCTTTGGGTTCGTGTAGTGGAAAGACATCTTTTATCCATTTTTATTCCAAGTCCTCGACCGAGCTGTACCTGTATATGGATTATAAGAAAATAGCAATGTGAAGAACGAATCGCAAATTTCAATAAAAGCAAACTTTAAGATATTCATTATGAAAGGCAAGTAGTATTGAAAGACATTTTCATCCGGTAACTTTATTTTGCACTGAGGTTTGAGACGAATTCCAAGTCGCATTTGCAAGGCTAATAATATAATTTGTGAACATTAAAAGCTTATATATATACATATATATATATATATATATATATATATAATATATATATATATATATATATATATAAATTACTATAGGTAACTTCCCCAATCTTATTTAGGATGTTAAATGTAGATATTGCGAGTCATATTTTGAAATTAGACACAAAATTAAATAAGATGTTAAGAAGTTTGAGAGATAAGATAATCCAGGATTATTGGATATCACACGGTCACAAACCTAATCAGATTTGACCCTAACTTGAAATTACAAGGTATCTTTTACAGTCCAAAACATGTAAAAACTGAATATATTAATTTTGTTGCTTATATTTATCTACAACTTTTTTCATTATGAAAGCATCAAGTTTAAATAAACCAAGAACATTTCTATTATTTGACTTTATGAAACAAGATTCAATTATACTCCTTTTAACTTTGTCATTACATGGGATTAAGGCTCTTGCTTGACTTCAGTTAATAGGATGATCTAAATCTCTCATATGTACGAATAATGCATTCGATATTTGCCCAGTTCTCACAGAATATTGGCGCTGATTGAGACGTTGTGAAAGAGATTTACCGGTCTGTCCGTAATAGACTTCATCACACTTTTTGCAAGGACTTTCATATAAGCAGCTTGGAAGATCTTCAGGAGAATTTTTGATTACTAAACTCTTGACATTAATATTACTGAAAACAACATTTATGTTAAAAAGCTATAAAAATCTAGGAATATCTAAAAACCTTTCATCATAGGGTAATTTTAGAATGTTATGCTTACTAAATTCATTACTACTCCAATCACCATCAAAATGTTAAAATCTCTGTTTTTTCTGGGATGTTCCTAAGGGCTTTACGTGTCTGTAGCCCACAGTTCATTGACGCTGAGATTAAAACTATTTATGATATTGCATTGAAACTTAAATACCCAAGGACTTTTGTAGATGTGGAATAGAAAAGAGCTAGAAAACTTTATTCAACTAATGACAAACTTGCATTTAGTAAGCATAACATTCTAAAATTACCCTATGATGAAAGGTTTTTAGATATTCCTAGAATTTTTAAGCTTTTTAACATAATTGTTGTTTTCAGTTTAGGTTTGTGACCGTGTGATATCCGATAATCCTGGATTATCTCTTTTAATTTTTTACCCTTTTGACAATTAACCATCTGGTATTCTTGATCTTGTTGTGTACCTAAGTCCTTTCTCTCCAATTGTATTTCATTCGTTTCTTGACAATGTGTTAGTAAAGATGAAAATGCTTGGATTTCTGACTATAATTTTCCTGTGGTATTTGTTTATATATATACACATATAGAAATATATATATATATATATATATATATATATATAATATATATATATATATTATATATATATGTGTGTGTGTGTGTGTGTGTGTGTGTATATATATATATAAATATATATATATATATATATATATATATATATATATATATATATATATATATATATATACTATATATATATATATATATATATATATATATATATATATATATATATATACATATATATATACATATATATATATATATATATATATATATATATATATATATATATATATATATACATATATATACATATATATATATATATATATATATATATATATATATATATATATATATATATATATATATATAATATAAAGAACATTTAGAACAGTGACATTTATTTCAGAGGACTGAGAAGGGAAGGGTGGTTGGAACTTAATATTGTTGACAAACTTTAAATTTCAAAATTTCATTTCATTATCTGGTAATTATGGTCTCTTT
>NC_061100.1:70289880-70294880 GCF_015104395.2 Macrobrachium nipponense
GTAGGTGGGCCCCCAAGAAGATTGGTCCCACTTCCACAGGATCTATCACTATGTCCAGTCAGAACGTTGAGATAATTTTTAGACAGAACTTCAAATAAACTTCAGGTCCTTTATTCATTCGAGAGATGGTGGAACAGTCTCACTTAAGTAATTAAAATAACAATTCTATCAATTCTAGATAGGCTAACCAAAATCAATTCCACATGTACATGATGGTCCTGAGCAGTAGCTGCCTTAATAATTTACTTCCTCCACATGGAACTTTGATGACCTTAAGAAGTATATAAGATGGAATTCAAGTATTTAATCACCACTACCTTAAATCCTTGAAGCCCTTAAGTATTCAGCAGTGGCAGTGAGGGAATATTGTTTCCCCTAACACAGCCTAGTCATGTTGATATACCTAGTCGTAAAAACATTGTCCTTCTTTAGCTCCTTTTCTCTCCTATCTGCCTCGCTTAGTCTCTAGCCTTCATCTCGGGTTTTTTAAACTTTCTTGGATTGTACAATTGAACCATCATTGTACGAGTATAATTAACTACTAACTATACATATGTATAAATATATAGTATTACTTGGTGGACATAGTAATCACACGAGCTTTACCAGTAATTGTTTGCGGTGGGTAATAGTATATACTTACTAGAGTAAGGACTTAGACTTAAGATATCGTAAAATTAAAATCTGTTTAGATTTGGTTTAAGGGAATGATTAAATAGGGTAGAGTTACCTTAGAGTTAGTTTCTCCCTTCCAGTAGTCTTATAGAGAGTATATCCAAGCTTGTGGGAGCGACACAGGTTTAGCCCAGAAAAGGGATTTTGACAAAGGAAAACTCTATTTCTGGGCGATGACCTGTGTCGCCCAGTGAACGCACCCCTTGCTTCCTCACCCTATAGCTCCAAGCTTGGGTGCTATTTTCAGGAATGGCTATCGAGGCACTAGTAGTAGCGGTAGTGGGCGGTAGATGGCGCTGGTATGGCGCCTAATTTGAAAGGGGAAATTGACAAAGGAAGAGACTAAATGGCAGGAAACCTCTGGTAGTGGTATCACTCGCCCCAGTTTTATACTGACACCCTAATACAGGGGTGAGCGAACCAGGTTTATCCTGGTATTAACCATATAGTTTTTTTTTCTCTGATATATTTAGCAATATTTATACCTTAGGAAATGAAGTGCTATAAGGACATTTCACTGGGCGACACAGGTCATCGCCCAGAAATAGATTTTTCCTTTCCTTTGGCAAAAATCCCTTTATTAGTATCACTATTATTACCACCACTATCACCCATATTCCCACCATTATCACCCATGTTATCCTCAGTATCCTTATTTACCTCAGTTCCATGTTCACCCACATATGTAATAAAAACACCCAATATCCGAACCATTATGCCACTAACACCTGTATGTACCGTTATCCTGTTCTCCTACATGCATGATGGCCCAACAAAAGTTTGTTGCCCAACGCAACCCTTTTATCACCAAAAATAGTTTTATTAACATTCGATTATCCAGTGTGAATCATACTCATAAAACCTAAGGTATTTAATTTATGGGCTTGCACACCACACACTGTCTCTGTTGAAGGTTTCAAAGGGTATTGGGAGAACATGGACTGATATAGATCATTGTCCATTAAAGTAACTGATGCTCCTGTATCGATAAAAATTGGGATCTTCACATCCTTCAATAAAAATCTGCACTGGATGATTAAGAACGGCATCAGCAATATCCAGAAAAGGCAACATTAGTGACTTTATACAGCAAAGTGTGATCCTTATTGTCTTCTTTCACCATTTTGTTTCTCCTAAACCCTGAGTAGGTCAGGATTCGACCCGACCTTAATATCATCATCAATATTTCCAAAGTTTCCCTCGCAAGTCACCAAGAACTACAAAAAATATACCAATCCCAACACATACATATTCCCAAAGTAAATATTCCCTGGAAAAAAAACACCCTTTCTAGTCTTACAGTCAAGGTTACCAGCTGATTGAAATGAAGGCCATGTGCATAAGAGCAAAGAAGACTCCGTCTTTGCAGGCACCAACATACCCACCCATGAAAATAAAACACTTTGAATTAATGGATTAATTCCCTATCAATGAAGTTCCAATGAATACCTCATAACAAAAATAACATAATACATTCAGCTCCCCTGAAAAAAAAAAAAAAAAAAACTATGCATGTCAATTAAAGGCAAACCTCTAAACTGTCCCTTTAATCCTGTAAAATTGAAATACACAAGTGAGAAAATTGTTAACATAATAAAAAATTGAAAAGAAATACTGAACACATGTCTTCATTAAGGAATGGCACAAGATACACTAAACACACTGAGGCCATCTATTCACTGCATCAGGACATATATCTAATCACACATGCAACCGCAGATTTCTAAAAAAAACTTGTGACGACCCTCTTGTATGCGCAATCGATCACCATGAATACTTGAACTCTAACACCCGGGAAATAATTATGGTAACCACACCGTATCTATTACACACGTCATATCAGCACACCCTCTGCAACACCACTGCCTTTGAAGGCTAACAGATCTGCTGACTCCAGCTCAAACCACAGCTCAGTGACCGAGGGCCAATTGACTAACTATAATCACTTTTCCTAACATCTACATGATTTCTTAAACTCTATCACCATCTCCCAGTCTCTCAAGAAACGTAATCCTTAGACCTGATTGCCTTTCCGACTGCCACCAACTGTTTCAAGAGTCTAATTGACCTTGTCTATTAAAAGGAGAGAAAAAATATCATCTGTAGCTAAATCAAGTTTTTAGAAACTAGGCTAAAACCAAAAAATAGAGTTTATTTCCCCCAAAAAAAACTAATAAGAGAAAAAATAAATAAATTGAAATTCCAAGGATATGAAATACATTCACTCCCAATGATGATCATCTCAATTAAAATGTCACACATTACCTCGTTATAAAAACCCTTCTGTTCAATCACTGCTTATATTTTCCCAAAACTAAAAGGTAAAAGTGTCAGTCAGAGAATTCATTTTATGCGGTGGGGACATTCGAATCTATCTGTGAAAAGAAACACATTAGAAATAAAAAAACAAAAAAATGGTTATGTACATAATGAAAATCGAAAATCAGAATTATGATACGGGAGAAAAAGAAAATGTTTCCACTGCACTTCAGCTTCTCGTGTGGGATCTGTAAAATGTTCAACTGTTTAACAGTCTTTTTACCATCATAGCTTTATAGATGGATCTTCTGCGTTTTTCTTATAAACCTCTTTCACTTAACACATGAACAGCTTCTTCCTAGAATAGCTGCTTTTTGCCTGGGATCTCATATTACACTATAAGAAGCCCTGGTGTTCGTTGGTACGTACTCATTAAATTGTTAAAGAATGTTCCATGAATAAGCCGTTTGGTCCACGAACAGACACACATCACATTTTTCTGGCGCCACGATCACATGACTCTCGACCAACAGCTAGGTCAACTTGTGCACTCTCGCTCTCGCCTCTGAGGCCTGACAATGTGCTTCTACATAGGCTTGTGCCATTTAACCACCTAAAGTATTAGCTGATATCTTGAAGTTTTTACACAACGCTTGCGACTATTCTGTTGCACATGCCAATGCAACAGTCCATGAAAATGATAGACACATTTCCCCTTTTCATTCTTTTGAAAATCAACTAGCATTGCCCCTTTTGTTCATTACTATTCCTACTATCACCATCAAAATATTAAATATTCTGTTTTTCTGGGACCTCCTTAAGAGCTCTGCATGTCTATAGCCCTCAATTTATTGGCGCTAACATAAAAACTACTTATGATACTGCCTTGAAACTTGAATACCCAAGGACATTTGTAGATGTAGCATGGAAAAGAGCTAGAAAAGCATTTTATTTAACTAATGACAAACCCGAATTTAGTAAATGTAACATTCTGAAATTACCATGGGATGAAACGTTTTTAGAAATTTCTAGAATTTCAAAGCTTTTCAACATAAATGGTGTTTTTCAGTAATATTAACGTTGAGAAATTACTCATAAAAATCACCTGAAGATGTTTCTGGCTGCATATATGAAAATTCCTTGTAAAAAGGTGATAAAATATATATATTATGGACAAACCGGAAAATGACTTTCACAGCGAATCAAACAAACAGCAATATCGGTGAGAACTGGTCAAATATCGAATGCATTATTCGTACATAGAGATTTAGATCATCCTATTAACTGGAGTCAAACAAGCTCCTTAATGCCGTGTAGCGACACAGTTAAAAGGAATATCGTTGAATCTTGTTTCATCCATTCAAATAATGGAAGTGTTCTAAATTTAAGTCTGGGTTTGTTGAAACTCGATGCGTTCATAATAAAATAAACTGTTGTAGATAAATATAAGCGACAAATTAATATATTTCAGTTGTACAGATGTTTTTAAGACTTTGTATGGCTAAGTCTGTTCTAGTATGTGACTGTATGATCTCCAATTATCCTGGATTATCTCTTTGATTTTACCTTTTTACAATTAACCATCTGGTATTCTTGATCATTTTGTTTACCTTGTAAATTTTTTTCCAACCGTATCTCATTTGTGCCTCAGCAATGTCTTAATAAAGGACGGAAGCACTCTACTACAAATATCTGCCTATTGTTTTATTGTGGTATTCGCTTATATCATGAAGTCACATGCACCTACTATGATTCTTGAAGCATATATATATATATATATATATATATATAATATACTATAGATATATATATATTATATATATATATATATGTATAGTATGTATATACATTGTATTATATATATATATATATATATATATATATATATATATTTATATATATATACATTGTATATATGTGTTTGTACGTGTGGTTCTCTTGAAACTTTGATAGTTGTTCGTCAAGTACCTAGATATCCATCAAACGCCAGCACAACCACATGGATTAATGAGCCGGGGAATCTTAAAAAATAAACCCTGCTGGCGATTTTACATTTTGCCTTAATT
>NC_061100.1:70299880-70319880 GCF_015104395.2 Macrobrachium nipponense
TTACCTGATAAACTTTTCTTTCCAAATTGTACTTGCATTTCTTTCCTGGACAATGTCTTTAGGTAAAGACGAAAAGCGCTTGGATTTCTGACCATCCAAATTTTCCTGTGGTATTTTGCTAGTTCAATGAAGTTCACGTGCATCTACTGTGATCGTTTTAAGAAATTTATACAAATAATATTAATATAATATACTATATACTTATAGATCGATAAATGATATATAGATAGATATATTATATATATATATTTATTTATAAAATAGATATAATATATATAATATAGATATATATATATATATAATTTATATTTATAATAGATATATATACAATATAATTTGATTTATTAGATAGATATATATATATTCATATATAGATAATTATATATATATATATAGATATATATAAATATATATACATAGATATTAATATATTTTATATATATATCAATATATAGATAGATACATATATATGATAGAGCTATATATACATATATTATAATATATATATTAGTATATTTAATATTTATATAGATACAAACACAAACACAAAACAGCAACACACAACACACACACCAAATATATATATAACTTAATATACATATATATATATATATATAGATAGTAATATAGTATATACCAGATGGTTTTAAAATTTTAAAAATAATCCAGGTTTTATCGGCGATATCCACATGGTCACCAAAAACCTAAACAAAAATAGATTTACTTGGTATATAAATATAATAGATATTATAGTATATAGACTAAGATTATTTTTTATATATAGATAGATATATATAGAGTAGAAAGATATATATATATAATAGTATAGATATAGAGATATTATGATAGAGAATATACGACAGAAGATAGAGATATTATTATCAGTATAATAGATTAGTATAAGATAGAGAATATTAATATATATATTAGATATTATAATATATCAGATATATACACTATATATAGGTAGAGATTTATGGTACATATGATACAGATATATATGTATAATATTATATAATATATATTTTATATATAATATAATTATAGATAATATACATTATATATATAGATTACACATCTATACATATATATATATATATATATATATATATAATATATATATATTAGATAAGATATATCATATACATAATTTATGGGGTCGATGCGGTGTGTGTTATGTGTTTGGTATCGGGCCTACTTGGGTAAGTGTCCATGCCATGTGTTCTCAAGAGTGCCCTTTTGACTTTATGTCGGTATGTATAACACATATGAGATATAAGATTAACGTTAATATGACCAAGTACGTACCAAATAAATTAGCTATGCATTAAATACAATTCTCCCTAGCTGCAATGCCTGGTTTATTTTCTCAGCCTTCCAGAATATACGTGGTAAAGCGTAACGTAAAGGAAGCCCATAATTTCCTTTACCTTCTTTAAAACATTCAACGCAGGACACTCGCCTTGATGAATTTGAGGCCATCTTCAAGACCATGTTCTTGTTATGAACTTCACAAAATAGACGCTTTTTGCTTTAGTAGAAAGTGTTCTGCAGGTGAAATTGACACCAGTCTTTTGGCACAAAACATGAGGTTCCAGTGCGAGATTGTTGATGAAGCTGGCCATTTTATAAATAGTCTTCTTTTATCAGGGAACTATGTTTAATTTTCCTCTCCACTCAGTTAGACGGAATGGAAAGCAGAGTAGATGCTCATTACTGTGCCTGATTTTGTGAATTTTTGCATTAAACGCAAGTTGGATTTTGTTTTTCCCATTGGAAGCCTATCAAATTAGAGATAGTAGTTTCAAAAAAAATTTTGGGTGACTTTACCGGAGATCATGAAATTGGTGCTACTGGTTGTATTACATTGCTACTGGTAAAACTGGTGCTATTAATAATAATAATAATAATAAACAATAAATAATAATAAAAATAAATAAATTAATAATAATAATAATAATAAGAAGAAGGAAGCCAAGAAGAAGGCCAATATGTATCTTTGAAAAAAGTATATGGTTATATAGATAGAGATATATAATACTATAGAGATTATACTAAGATATAGATATAGCATATTATATTTATAGATAGATAAGTATAAGATATATATCTAGATTATATATATTGATAGATATGTATAGTATAATCTAAATATATACTATATCCTATTAGAGAAATATATATATAAATATATAATATACACTCACCCAGATCCGCACATTATATAATAGAGATATATATATAGATATATATATAGGATAGAAATAGAGATAGAAAGAGATACACAATAGAAGATATATAACCTAAGATATATAGATATATATTATATATATAATACATATGATAGAGATATGATATACTATAAGATATAGAGATCGGATATGACATTTAGATGATAGACATTTAATATTAGTATAAGATATAGTATATAGAATATAATTTAGATAGGATTATAATTATAGATATTTTAATATATTATTAATATATAGAATATATATGAGAGATCACAGAGAGAGAGAATATAGACATATTACATAAGAGAGAGATAAATAGTATATATATATATATATATGATATATTATAAAGCTATGGTATATAAGATATAATATTAATGAGAGAGAATATATATATATATAAAGAATATAGATAATATATATATTTTATATTATACATATGACATTATGATGGATTACATAATAATCATAGAGATATATAGTATATATTATATTATTATATAGTATAATATAGAAGTATAATGATAATAGAATAATTAATATCATATACAGACGTATATAGAGTATTATATTATATAATATATAGATATATAGATAAGATATATTATATATAGATAGAGACAGTAGAGAGAGAGTGATAGTAATATAATATAGATTATACATGATATATTATTATATAGATTATATATATAGATACATAAGAGATATATATATATAGATGTATATAATATAGAAATGAGATATAGATATACATAGATATGTTACATATATATAGATATAAATACATATATATAGATATATAGAGATATATTATAGACAATATAGATAGATATCAATATAATAGATATAGAATATTATATATTATATATATGGTTTATAGATTATATGATATATATTATAGAGAATAGATTATACATTGAATAACATAACATAGTAGATATATATTAATATAGAGTATAGTAGATAGAAGATAGATACGATTAGAGATATATAGATATATATGAGAGATAGAGAGACAGATAGATATAATAAAGATAAGAGATTACAGGAATCTGGAGAATACAATACAGGATAATATATACAGAATAGATATAATATAGAGATATACATGATGATAGACAGATATATAGGTATTATAGAGATCTAGATAGAGTATATAGAGGTGAGTTGAGAAGAGTATGTATATAGATATATAGATATGAGAAGACAGAGATAGTATACAGACGAATAGGTATATAGATGATGGAGAGAGATAGTATATATATATATTATATGTAATATAATTAATATATATCGATTATATATATATAATATATATAGATATATATATAGATACTATATATATTAGATGATATAGATAAAGATAGAATATAGAATTATTAGTATATATATGTATCTTATATAATAATAAGATATTGATATATATAATATATCATAGTATACATTATATATATATATATATAGATATATATATATATATATATATATATATTATGTATAATATTAATATAGAGATGATATATATGTATATATAAGATTAGAGATAATATATATATATAGTATATATACATTATAGATAATAGAGAATAGATTATGAGATAATTAGATATAGCTATATTATATATATATATGTATTATTAAGTATACTATAGAATATTAATATATATATATAATTATAGATTAGTATGTATATAATATATATTATAATAATATATATATATATTATATATATATAATGATATATATATCTAGTATATATATATATATAGATATAGATATACTAGGATATATATATTATTTCATTGAATAAAGAAATGGCTTTTCCCAACTGTCTTAACCCCAGCTTTTTTGAAAATTGAATTCATATTTTATTTTTCATTATTTTCTTTACTTCATTGGTTCAGGGTTACTAATGGGGTGGGAAACCTATAATGGGGTTCTTTCCATTTACTCCAGTATTTTTTACAAACGCGACAGCTGTTTCATCAAGCATTTAATAACGTATTGACGTTTTCAAGCGTACTGATACAAAAATATGAACCATACATGTCGTTTTTGTGACAGTCCATGAGGACGGAAATAAAGGTAGTACAATTGCCAGATACCTAGTTTTAAGTATTTACAAAAGACTATAGTGGAAACCATAAAATAAGACAAAATTAAATTAAAATTTACAATAACAAAACAGAAACTTATATAAAAAAAGGTTGAAAGTAAGTTATTATATACAACCCATTATACATAAATATATATTAATTACATATTATGTTTAATTCACGGAAAAGTCATGTGTGCGCTCCTGTCCGGCGCTTCGCCTCTGTGTTCCACGCCGCTCTGCCCGTGGGTGGGGGTTTTTGTTCCCAAACGGTTGAAGGTCAGCCTCCTACAACGAGGGCAAGGAACCGGTCTGCCTCACGGTTGGGGATGTTAAGGCTGGGACGTTGCATTGCGATGCTGACTGCATCTTGATGATCAAATACAAACGATTGTAGTTGGCCTTTCCTTGGATTATTATTTTGGTTGTTTGTCGAGAAGTTACTGTAGTGATGGTTTTTTTATTTTTGATTGGGGTATCCAACAAAGGCTGGATGAATGGCCCTCCTTTTCGGTTTCCGTGGGCCCTGCATGCGACGTTCTTTGAGCAGTGTGGTGGTTGATACGGTCCACGAACTATAGCATATTTGGGGGGACTGACAAAATTGACAGTCAGCACAGGACAAAATTTGTATAACTATATCAGATTTAAACCTCTTTCTCCGTCGATAGGTAGGGGCTCCGTACTATTTTTTCATTAACCAAAGCAGGCCGGTAAGGTTTGGTTTGCAAGTAAATCCTGCCGTTTATTTGTTATATGGCGCTAGGGGGGTGGTTCCTCTTCGCAAGTATACCAAGGATGGTCTTTCCTTTCATCTTTAGGGTGTTGGTTGTATGGTTATATAATATATACAAATATATAGACATTATTATCATATATATATTATATATTATATATATATATAATGAATTATAGTACATTTGACATTATTATAATGAGTATATATATATAGATTATATATATAGATATATAGTAGATATATAATAATTTGATTTATATATATATAAGATATATATATATAGAGATAGATAGATAATTAGTAAGATATAAGAGATATAGATACTATATAGATATATATATTAGTATATTATAGATAAATATTACATTATATCATATATATATATATATAGTATATATATATATATGAGTACTAACTAGATTAGATAGGCTAGAAGAAATATAATAATAGATATGAGCATATGACATATTAGTATATATATATATATATAATTTATATTTATTATTAGATATATATAATATATATATATAATATAATATATAGTACATATATAGATATATATAGAGAGTATATGATTTAAGATAGACATGTATGTTATAATATTAGATAACATATATAATATAGAGTCTTCTAGAAATAGATATTATATATACTATATATATAGATATAGATATATACATAATATATTAATATATATTATATATATATGCATACTATAATATATTATATTATTATAATATATATATATATATTAGATATATACATGTATGTATATAATATACATTTTAAAAAAAAAAAACATATATATATATATATATTAAGTAATAATATATATATATATATATATATATATATATATATATATATATATAAATATAAATATATATATATATATATATAATATAGATATATTATTTTTATAAATTATATTATATTATTATATATATATAAATACTATATATATATATTCATTGAATAGAATGGCTTTACTTCAACTGTTAACCAGGCTTTTTTGAAATTGCTTCATATTTTTCTCAATATTTTCTTTACTTCAATTGTTCAGGTTACTAATGGACACCCATAATGGGGTTTCTTCCATGTTTACCTCCAGTCATTTTTACATGGCGACCAGCTGTTTCGTCAACCTATACGTATTGACGGTTTTTCAAGCGTACTGAATACAAAGATGAACCTACATGCGTTTTGTGGACGTCATGAGGACGGAAAGGGTAGTACAATTGCCAGATACCTAGTTTTAAGTATTTAACAAAAGGGACTTATAGTGGAACATTAAAATAAGAAAAATAAACAAAAAAATAAATTGTTAACAACAGAAATTATATAAAAAAAGTTGAAAGTAAGGTTATCTATATACACATTAT
Source organism: Macrobrachium nipponense (assembly GCF_015104395.2). Classification (NCBI taxonomy): domain Eukaryota; kingdom Metazoa; phylum Arthropoda; class Malacostraca; order Decapoda; family Palaemonidae; genus Macrobrachium; species Macrobrachium nipponense. Next base: position 70,306,331 of record NC_061100.1, read on the forward strand.
ACATAAATATATATTAATTTAACATATATGTTAATTCACTGAAAGTCAGTTGTGCGCTCCATGTCCGCGTGTGGGGGTTTTGTTCCACGCGGTTGAAAGGTTCTGCCTCCTACACGAGGGCAAGGAACGGTTCTTGCCTCACGTTGGGGATGTTAAGGCGGGACGTTGGCATTGCGATGCTGACTGCTTCTGCATAATCAATAAACGATTGTAGGTTGGCCTTCCTTGTGTATTATTTGGTGCACACCTTTTGGGTTTGTGAGAAGTTCTTGGAGTGATGGTTTTTTATTTTTTTTGTGGGGTATCCACAAAGATGCTTGATGGAATGGGCTCCCTTGGTTTCTGTGGGCCTGCATGCCTGACGTTTGAATGTGTGGTGGTTGTGTGTCCGATATAAGGGCATAATTTTGGGCGGGGGGACTGACAATTGCTCGTTTTCAGCACAGACATAAATTTGTATACTATATCAAGATTTAACCCTTTTCTTTCCGTCGATTGGGGCCCGTTTACTTATTTTTCATTACCAAAGAGGCCCGTTTAAGGTTTGGTTTGCACGTAAAATCCTTGCTGTTATTTTGTTATTTATGGCGATGGGGGGAGGGGGGGGTTCCTCTTCGCCAGTATACAAGAAGGATACTTGATGGCTTTCCTTTCAATCTTCGTGGTGTTTGTTGTATGGTATCTGATTGGTATATCACAAATTTCTTTGTTTTGTCTTTCTTGTGGTTGTTCCATCGGGGTCGGACATGGAAAAGCTCCCTTAATCTTCTTTTTGACCAAAACTGCTGGATCATGTCACTATGGGATATCCGTTTATTTGTGAGCAGCTGTTGAACTCTTGTTGATTTCTTTTTTGTTAGTCGTCTTTCCACGTGGAACAACCAAACAACAGTGGTTGTTATGGCGCGTTTTAGTATTGCATTTTACCGACAGATCGTTTATAGCCATCAGGGGCAATATCCTCTATGAAAACCTCACCTTTTCACTGTATACCATTTCAACAAACATTGTGCCAATATAAGAATGTACAATAGATGAGTTTGAAATTGTCTCAGCTTAGAATTTAAAGGAACTTACCGAACTTGAATTATGTTGGATGACTATTACACGTATCTGGAAGCAGATAGACACCAATGTTTCTTTTATTTGTAATACTGCCTCGTAATAGTAGTCCCTATTGTTTTGATTAGTCTTTCATAGTGAGGCATTTGATTATCAAAAAATAAAGAACAAGGGATACTGATGAGAAATGAAAAAGAAATGATCCGTAAGTCATTTAATATCCCACATGAATTACTAGAAATTTTTTTTTTCAGGAGATTGATTGTTCTTTAGTATTCATTTTTTATTCTTATGATTTAATGCACTTTTAGATTTGATATACTTCGTGGAATTACCACTGTTTAACAAATACTTATTATTTTTTTGTCGCTGCAATTTTATTACACTTATACCTTTCAGAGGTCGGAAGGGAGAACACAAAAATTTTATGTATATTTTGGTTTAACTCTTTCAATAATTTTATTTAGCATAATCCATTTTTCACACACCACACAACCACACACCACACACACACACACACACACACACACACACACCCACACAACAATATATATATAATTTATTATATATAAGATATATATAATATATATATATATATATATATTGTAGGATATTACAAACATTGAGGACAAAGTTTCGATAGGAGAGCGAGTGGTGTAATGATAGCTATAATAAATAAATAGTAGATATAGTAGTGTGGAAACAGAAAGAGGAGAGAGAACAAATCTCTCTCTCTCTCTTCTCTTCTCTATCTCTCTTCCCTCTCTCTCTCTTCTCCTCTCTCTCCTCTCTCCTCTTGCTCGATAATTTAATTTATTCATTTTTTTTTCGTCTTTTCATTAAGAATTTTTGAACGGGAACATTTTTGTTAAAATAAATATACTATATATATTATATATATATATCTATATATATAATATATAATCGAATATATTATATATTAATTATAGATTATATTATTAAATAATATAATATATATAATATATATACCATGATTATATAGCAACAGATATATTATATTATATTGATAATAAATATATATAACATACATATATATAATATAGATATATATAGATATACATATATATATATCATATATATTCATATATATATACAAAAAAAAAAAAAAAAAAAACATTTTTTTTATCTATTTACATAAACATATACTATATATTATATATATTCATACTAATACAATTATGTATATATATATATAGATAGATATAATATATATAGATTAATTATATATATATATATATAATTAAATATATATACACAGATATATTTTATTTATATTACATACTTTATTATAAGATCATAAATTAATATATTATATAGAAATAGATATATATATATAGATTAAATATAATATATTTATTATATATATATATATATATATATTAATATAATAGATAATATAGAGATAATATGTATATGCAATATACTATCATAATATATATTATATATATATATATATATATATATATATCAATAGAGGGATCCCACCAAGTAATATCCTTGTTTATTTCTAGATAATTAATATGTTTATACAAAGCTTAAAGCTTCGTTCCAATCCTCCTGTTTGGACTTGATTCAACTAAGCTTTAGTGATCAAGTCCACAGGAGGTATGGACGAAAGCTTTAAGCTTTGTATAAAAACATAAAAATTTATATCTAGATAATAAACAAGGGATATTACTGTGGATCCCTCGATTGATTTTCATAGAAGCCCCCCCACGATAACAGTTGTTTTTTATATTGGCCATATATCATATATGAGAAGAATTAGATATATATATTATATATATATATATATGAAGATAATATAGATATATATATATTATATCCAATATATATAGATAAGTATTATATATAATATACAATACATATATATATATATATAGATATATATAATTATAATATATATAACATAGAAGAGTTATAAGATAATAACAAATTATATAATATCTATAGAATTAGTATAGATAGATAGACAGATAGAGGTTTATATATACATAGATATATAGATAGAATATATTATGAATATTATAAATAATTTATAATATATATAATATATATAGATAAGCTAGAGATATATAAGAAATTTATATATAATATATATATATATAAGAGAATATATAGATAGTATATCAATATATATTTAGATGATTATATTATATAGAATATAATATATTTATATAGATATATATAACATATTATATATATAATCCCAGTATATTCCACTATATATATTGGATATATATAATACCGCACCCCCAGATACAGGATAGATATATCATAAATATTTATATAAATAAATAAGATATATATAATAATCTAATATATATAGATATATATAAATTATAAATATATAATATAGATAATATATATATTATATGTATATATATCTAATATATTAGATAATATAGATAGAGAGCTATGATAGATAGAGATTAGAGAGAGATAATCGATATAAGATAGTAAACTATAATATATATTAGACAGAGAGTAGAATATATTATAATTAGATATATTATATACATATATATTTATACATAGATAGTTTGAGATGACATATAGATAGTAGAGATATAAATAGATATAGATATACATGAGTTAATATCGAGATTATATATACATACATATAAATAAGAAAGAAGTAAAGTTTATAGATTAGATAGTAGAAGAGAGATATAGATAGAGATAGATATATAATTAGATGTCTAGATATTATATATTATATTATAGAGATAGTATATTAATGGCTATAGATATATCAAATTATATTTATATATCATAATATATATATAATATATATAATATATATAATATGTATATTACTATACCCCATCTATACTATATATACAATATATTTATATATTATATATATATCATATATATATTATATATATATTATATTTATTTATAGTACGTAATGTATATATATCATATTATATATATAGATATATTAGATATTATATACATATATATAATTATATATATACTATATATTTAATTAAGGGATAGACATATAAGATTATAGATATCATAGATATAGATATATATATATAATATCATATATAGATACTTTATATGTACGTTATTATGGATAATATAACTATATATATTATTATATATAATATAGATATAGATTATATATATATATTTATCCTATAATAGATATTTATATGATATATATAGATTATAATATAATATATATATATATATAATAATAGAGTCTATATATATATCCTATATATCAGAATAATACTAGATATACTATATATATATATATATATCTATATAATATAGATACATACATATAACTATACAGACATATAAATAGATATAGAATATTATATATATAAACATAATATATAAACATATTAAATAATATAACTATATATAATATATATATATTTATATATATATGGATATACCATATGTATATATATATAGATTATAATATATAATCGATTTATACATTATATAATATATCTAGATAATATATATATATAATATATATTATATTTATATATATATACTTTTAATACATAATAAACATATAATAATATAATATATATTATATATTATATAATAAAATATATATATATATTAGATATATATAAACAGATATATTACATATATATTTATATATATATACATTTATATATAATATAATATATCTAGATATATATACTTAGATTAGATGTATATTCACATATGTCTATAATATATATAATATTATAATAATAGATATCAAATATATATATATATTATATATAAGATATAATATATATACATATGTATATATAATAGCTATATATATATATATAGATATATAGATAATATTTACAAAAATGTTCCCCAAAAAAATTATTAAATGAAAAGACAAAAAAATAAAAAAAAAGGATATTAAATATATTGAGCAAGAGAGAACAGAGAGAGAGAGAGAAGAGAGAGACCAGGAGAGAGCCGAGAGATAGAGGAGAGAGAGATAATAAACCTATATACTAATTAATTAGAGGTTACAGTTTATTTTCAAGGTCCTTCATAAAACATGTTTTACCAGTATACGGGGTCCAAAATAGTACAATTTTTCCCCCCGCCCAGGAACTCAAGATTTAGGTTTCCTTATTATTAGTGATTTGTATGATTGCTGATTCCAGTAAATTTAAATTGAAAAACCAATAACTCCATTAGATCCTAGCAACAATTCAGAAGGGTATCACCCCAAGTTCCTCCTAGTTAATACAATTGAGGATTTTTCCACTCAGATGGGATAAACAGTGCATTTTGAAGTCTGGGCTGTTCGAACTGGTAAGACATAATGCAGCTTCCAACTATGCCACCAAACCATACATTTTCACTTGACTGTCCCAACGTAAAAAGATGGGGCAATCCTTGCAAGGAATGTTGTAAATGCATGCTGTTATTTGTTACGGACTAGTCTTAATTATTGCAGTATCTTTAATGCGGTATTGGTTATGAATGAGAACACTACATTAACATTAAACGATTTAAATATTGATTTTATTTAGGTTTGAAAACTCACGAAAAAAAAGGTAAGATAAGTACCATTTTTAGGCATTTCTTTTTTTCATTTTTAAAAGATGTTATCTGTTAACGGGAGACCTATTTCTTAATTAAGCATAATCTTTAATTGGTATTCGTTTATAAGAGAACACTCATTAAACCATTAAACGATTTAAATATTGATTTTATGGTGGTTTCAAATCCATAGAAAAGTTACAAAACGATGATGAGGGATATAGTCATACATGTAATATATTATACCAATATATCTATAATAATTATATATACTAGATATATATATATATATATATATATATATGGACTATTATCCCTCATATCGTTGTAAATTTCTTAAATGAAAGCTAGCGTAATAATAGGAGATTTTCATACGTTGGAACGTTGAGAACTGAAAAGGGGAAGGAAAATAATCTAGTTAAGAAGAAAGTGCGATTTTAATTCATAAAAAATTTCTACTGCTTAAGAGCTAATTACCGATAGAAGGTCGGATATAAAAGAAGTGTCGAGGAGCGATAATTGGGTCATTAGAGGAAGGTTAGACGGTCTGTTGGCGAGGCAGACGTCAATTATCTTCGATGCTTTATTTCTGTTGTAGTCATCTTTTACCACGGGATTTCTTGATTGAGCTCGTTGAATTGAATCAAATCAGAAATTTTAGGATTCTTGCCAGCGCAATGACAAAATCGCCGTTCATTTATGTTTTTTCCTCGTTGTTGGTTAGGGTTTCCCAAAGGCTTAATGGGGTTTTAGGTTGAAAAATAGAGTGAACGAGTCGTCTTAAGATATGGCGGAATTTTATTCTCCTACTCGTGTACGTAGGTTGGGAAGAGAGTAGAGGAGGAGAGGCGGAAGTATGAAACAAAGGAGTTGTGGTGAGCACTACACTGGCGTCATTTCTTCATGTTCTGGTGGTATTTGTCGTGGTTGCAGGGGCGTTTGTTTTGGTGGTTAAATGGTTTTCCGCATTACTCGCAATCGATCATTTTCATTTCCCATCCGACCTCCACCGACTTTGATATATTTCTTACAGATTCAACAACCCCTGGGTCTATGAATGCTAAGGATAAGATTCTTTCATCATTTATTCACGGTAGTCGACCCAATTCCATGAAACCCCGATGCCACAGCGACAACGACTGTTGGCCTAGATCACCTTCATATACCAACGTATCTACAGTGACCAGCCGCACCATATTCTATAGTTGCTTACTTCGTCTGCACAGCAACTCAAGATGCCTAAAGAGGTAAAGGGACGCCTAATCAAAGCGAGATTCATTTTAACAACTTAATATAACTCATTAACATTCATGTATTCACTGAATGTTTAATCAGCAAGAGCCCGTGTTAACACATATCCAGCTTAATCTAAAACCAGATTTCATTAACTTACATATAGTTAGAGTAGCTGCTTCGAACGTCGTAATTAAACAGAAACATGTTTAATTTAGTAAAGTATATTAACTCTTAACCTTAAAATATAGAAGATGAACCAACCACATCAGAAAATAAGAACATAGTGAAAAGTTGTTGTATATAAAACGTCACCTCTATTATTATTATTATTATTATTATTATTATTATTATTATTATTATTATTATTATTATTATTATTAATGATGTTGTTGTTTTTGTTATTGTTGCTGTTGCTGTTGCTGTTGTTGTTGTTGTTATTGTTGGCGTTGCTTTGTCATTCTTTGGAACCAGACTTTCTGTTCAGATTTAACTTAGCTTAGTCACAAGAGAATAGTAAAATAAGGCTGACGTTGTGTTTTTTCTTGCTATGCCATCATCAAACTGATACATGCTCATCCTCCGAGAGCAGGCGGTAAGAGATGATCAAGTCTGAGGAAAGAGCAAAGATAGCAAGTATTCAGGGAAAATAAAGAAAGACAGGCTGACCTAAAATAATAAACCTTATAGTGTCCGTTAGGAATAGAGAAAAATAATGGTACTATTTCATAGCATTATAAAAGAAAGCCAAGATGGATATAAAAAACTAAGATAAACATATCGGTGAGTGTCTATGAAATAAGCTTAGGAGGTAGATGGAGGGGAAGTTAAATAGAAGTTAAGAAAAAATTGGTTTGGCGCAAGAAAATGAGAAAATTATTCCTTACATTTCAGTTATTTATCTTTAAGGATATTATGGAAAAGTATGATATTTATGAAAGATATTCTTTAAATTTCAGTAGCTACCTTAAGAAAAAGAAATGTTTCTTAAGTCATAGAGGCGGCAAAAGCAATAATAATAATAATAATAATAATAATAATAATAATAATAATAATAATAATAATAATAATAATAATAATAATAATAATAATTTCTATTTTCATCTCAAGGCCATATACATGGAATATACAAGGTATAGACAATAACATACAGTCTAGATACATAAGAGAACATGATTATGAAAAACAAAGATTAATCGGCAATATCGATATTTGCTGAGCTAGTATAAAAGATGATAGTCAAAATAATGGTCATGCCCGTACTAAGAGTGAGAATAGTTAAAAACTGAATGTAAAAACTATATATTGATTTTAATCTCAGTAATAATGAAAAAGGAAAATACCAGCAATGACAATAATCAGAGCAATACAATAATAATGACAGATTTTGTAGATGACATTTTGCAAAAACAGAGCTTAAGTCATTAAAGGAACAAACGCCTGATTTTCCTGTCTTCCCCACAATTTAGATCTTCTTCATGCCTCACTACTTAGGATGCTTTGTATGAGCGAATTGCTGCTGTTTCGCAGTCGGGTGATCAGACTGGACATTGTTCGCTTTACAATGATTTTTAAATTGTCCAGGTGGTTCTCTGTTAACATCTGTGTGGCGGAGTGGTAGCGAGGAGTGCTTGTGAGGCGTCTCAAAATGTTATGATGAACAACAGTGATACGTCTCATAGTCTCCCTGGTGTAGTTCGGCCACAGGGAACACCCAGAGATGCTTTGCGATACGAGCAGAAGAGCAGCAGTTTCAAGTCTCGTTGACAGAAGGCTAACTTCCTTCCAGTCATGTTGCCAGTTGCACATAGTTTACGACGCCTCTGTTCTATGTCTGCCGTATTTTTCAGGACGTCCCGTGATAATGTGACCCAAATACGGAAATTCGTGCACGAATTCCAGCCGATGATTTCTGAGGAAAATTTGTGGTTCTGCAATTTGTTTGAGCGATATCGGGAGTAGCGACATGCACTGAGTCTTGGTATCGTTGTAAAAGATATCAAATTCCTCTGCATATTGGCAGCAAGTGACCTTGCACTGATGGGGAAATCAGAACCATATCGTCAGCGTAACAGAGGTTGTTTATAGTTGTTTCATTGACTGTGCATCCGATTGGGAGTAAGTTCAATTTGATATTCAAGGCATCTGAGAAAGCATTAAACAGGTATGGAGAGAGAATGCCCTCTTGCAGAAGCCCGTTTAGGGAGTCGATGGTGTGCGACAATACGTTACCCCATTTGACACAGAATTACTGTATGGAGAACCAGTAATATAAAATGCCAATTAGTGACGCTAGATAACTCACAATCAATCAATCAATCAATCAAATGCCAACTAAATATAGGGGTGTGCCTCTTTTATGCAGCTTCAGGAAGAGCTTCAGGTAGTTTACTCTGTCAAATGCTTTTCTCACGTCCACAAACATAGAAAAACAGGAGAGGCTGATGATAAGTAATAGTTCAGCAATTCTTTCAGTATGTAGATGCAGGTGTCAGTTGAGTGTTTTGCTTTAAATCCGAACTGGTTGCCAGTGGTATGTAGAATGGGGAGCCTTACTAGTAGAACCGACTCAAGTATCTTCGACACGATAGTTGTGATTGCAATCGGCCAGTAATTGCCAGGGTCAGCTGCATCCTTTGGCTTGTTTTTGACTAATGGTATCAAATGAACTAAGAGTAAGGAGTCTGGAAGAAATTGGTGAATTATGCACGCATTGAATAGGGCAGCAAGCAAAATGTAAATTATCGGATGGCAGAATTTGAAAGCTTCCAAGGGAAGACCATCGCAGCCGGGAGATTTATTAAAGGCAGGCTGTTTATGGCATCGCTAATGTTACCTGGCGTAATAAGATCGGCAAAATGAAATTGAATGTTATCAGTAAGGAGGTTATCTACATCCCTTCAGGAGTCTTGATCGTTTATGGAATTCAGGATATTGCTGAATTGATCGCCCCACATACTTGGGATAGCCTCGTCACCGACTGCTTCCCCTACTCTCTGTGACAGCTTTTTAGTTTTGGGATTTAAGGACTGGATATCTTTCCAAAGACGGGGATAATCACCGGATTCTAAGTTTCTAGGCATTGCATTGGCTCTCAGTTGTTTTTTATTTAATCTGTAGTGATTAAGAGCAAGTTTGAACTGCGTTCTCGCCTGTCTCATTAAGAGAAAAAGGGGAAATGTGATTTATAAAGCTATAATTACCGAGTGAAGCTGAAAAGGCGTAGCGTAAAGGAATGATACTTGAGTTACTTAAGATTGGTTTGGCCCTCCGCTGAAGATTCCAACGTTAATCATCTTCCTTATTTTATTTATTTTTGTGTAAATCTATCACAGTCGCTTTCGTGATTTGTTTTATAAAGAACAATATAAGTTTTCATCTGACAGTGGCGATTTTTTATTCATTGTTCACCTTGTTGTATGGGACTGGTTTAGTTGACAGAAGACTGAAGGTATTTTTATTGTTCTTATTCAAAACATGAAGCCTATTCATATGGAACAAGACGAAAGGGGCAATTGACTTTGAATACAAGCTTCCAAAGAATATGGTGCTCATTAAGAATAAATAAGACGAGGTAAAGGGATATACAGGAAGAAGAGGCAACAGTTATTAAAAAAGGAAAAAAAAATAATTGATTAATTAACAAATAGATACAAAATGTATAAAAAAAAAGAAATGCACTGCAACTTCGCTTGAACTTCCAAAGCTCCAATTGCGCGGGTTCCTCCGGGAGGCTGTTCCACAGACCAACAGTATAAGGAATAAAGACCCTCTGAAACTGAGAAGTTCGGCAGTGACGCACATTTACTGGATATTGGTGCTGCCGTTCAGTGAATCTGGTTAATGGGTCGTATGGTGGCGTAATTATTTCTGTATTTGCTGTTTTTTGATTGGTTACTAGTTCCTGCAGCCCTGATTCTGACCACGCAACTGATTTTCCTTGCGTGATCAGTGAGCGTCTTTTGAAACTTACGATGCGATCAAGTCTAGCAGTGCATCTATTTAATGTGGTTTTTAACAAATGGAATGTGGAAATATCCACCCTTACCCCATATTCGTTTTCATTTGGGCATCCACATCTAACTCATTCATATCGTCATGCATACTGTTTTTACAATACCTCACTGTTGCCTATATTTTGATCCTGAAAAACAATCATGTTTACAAGACTCTACATCCTTTGAAATTTCAGTTCCCGGAGCTCTTTTGATCAATTACCATTTTCATTCCTTTAAGTTGAAGTCTTCACAGCTCTACTCCTTACTTCTAGATCAGGATACAAAGAGGTTTAGGGCATGGTCTCACGGCACTATGTCCTTTTTAAGGAAATTGAAGTCCTTAAGATTGTTATTAGATTTTGAAGGGAAGAGATCACCTCTCATATCATGTCCAACAGCCATGGAAACAGTCCTGGGTCGAGTTGTGCTAGGGAAACAGTAAAGATTCAGCATTACCATTCTGGATTGGGAACATGGTGCTATCCAGGCTAATAACATCGATATGCCTGGGATCAAGGTCTGTCTCCAAAGATCGTGGTCGTCCAATCTTCATCAAGAGAATAACATTGTTGAAAGCACCAGAATTATATATTTTGCTTCAGGTAACAGAAGTCACACTGACAGAATGCACATTAACCAATGTCATAAACATATAGTCACAAAAAAACAAATTATCTAACTCTCTAGCTATCTCCCCTTTTACCTTTGCTGTATATATGGTAAAAAAGGTTAAAAGTAACTTTTCTGCATAACTTGTTCAAGACAAATGTAAATTACTCTTGTAATATTTTCAAGGGTATTTAAATCAACAGTATATATTTATTAATCTTATAGAAATGCTAAGTAATGGCATTCAGTCTTCAAGACTTAATGGTAAGTTACAGGGAATTAGTTTGTTCATTTGTGCTTTAAAATTTTGATCCTGCTTCATTTGTGCAGTAGCTTTGATTTCTACAACTCTTATATCTTGTTATAAGGTATTTTCACCAAGGAGGTCCCCTGAATAGCATTATTTCTTCTACATCGAATTTATCCGTGATTCTATGTAACAGAATCAAGGAAATTTGGAACGTGATGAGTCCACACCTTTCGCTACAGATGGCACACACATCTTTTGCATCTGTCCTCGTGGTGTGAATATTCTTGACAACAAAAGCACCTGAGGGGCTCAGTTGTATATTCCTTAATGGAAAATAATCACATGGTTTGAGACATACTTTATAGGGAGCAAATCCCTTGTTAAATTCTAGATTTTTACATGAGGGTACTTTGGGTTTAGTCTCTAATTTTTTTGGCTGAGATGATGTAAGGGACCTTTAGATTAGAGTCTAGAGGATGAGTGATTATTGGATATGAGCCTAGGTTACCTTTCCTTTTGGGTTCAGCAGCAGTCAAAATTCACAGCTAACTTTTGGAATTTTCACAGATTCTTGATCCTTGAAAATTACTGCATTTCTTATATATATTTCGTCTTGCTGTAATGTTAAGTGTTTGCAAAATTCTGTTAGCCGTGGTCAAAATTTTGACATTGGCAGTATTGATCTCAAATAGTAATTGGTGGAGGAAGGAATTAAGAATGGGAAGGAGGCTTGAGCGATCAGAAATAAGAGGAAAGAGATAAGGAATATGAGGGAGGCCAGTAAAAAAAAAAAAAAAAACCATCTTCATTTACCATGTTTGTCTTCGGCTCCGCGTCCTGCATTCGTAAGGTCTTCAAGGGTGGTGGAAGCAGAGAAGAGACATGAAAACAAGGCTCTTTATAGAATAAAATTCATCACTTCTATTCGATTTGTCTGGCATGTTCATTTCGAATTATACTTATACAGTCCTGATGAATCCCATCAGAATTTCACAGCTGTCACCACAAAGCAATTCTCTTGTTACCTTCAATTGATACAGTTCACTACTGTCTGCAAAGCTCATGGATTCAAAAGATATACGCATATACAATACCAAAACCCCATTACCAAGCAGAATTCAAAACCAGTAGTCTTCCACACATAAACACACACACACACATATATATATACTATATATATATATATATAATATATATATATATATATATATATATATATATATATATATATATATATATATATATATATATATCGTCTGCTTTCAGTCATTTTTTTTACATCCATAATACTCCATTTTAGTGAAGCATGTGATTAATAAAAAACAAGTAATATTGGTCAAATGTTTCTTGATGTCGTTTGTATAGTCACTGCACCGACTACATGCAGAGAAGTAGCAAACAATATCAAATGAAAAAGGTTGAATCAAACGAATGGATCTTAGGCGACTATTATTTATAATTGTAAAAACAATTAGAAATAACCCTAACTGGTGTTGAACTCACTCTCCACCTATAAAATCTTTTAATATCCAATCAGAACTTTGGTCTTGCGTGTCATTACTTTTCTGCAGGTGTGCCTCCTCCGTCACAAAGTCTTGTTCATAAATCATTGTTGTGAACTAATTTAGAGAATGATTTGAATGAACATCTGAGCCATACTTCATTCCTTTGCTTAATCGATGCTTCAGCGCAGAGAGTAAAATAACCTCAAGAAAACTTTCATCAACTAAACAGAAAGTGCTTATGCAAAAGGATTTCAAGGCGTGAGAAAGTTCTAAATATAAGTTTTAGTTTCGTCTCAGAGTTCAGACTAACGACTTTTGTTTGTATTTTTTCTCACAAAACAA
>NC_061100.1:70324880-70329880 GCF_015104395.2 Macrobrachium nipponense
TAACATAACGTTTATTTACAAGAATAACTAAATCAATTAACTAAGTAACCCAGTCTTACAGACTAACTTAAAAACAACTCATTGTCAAGTCACCCAAAAGTCCACACCTCTCCCTGGGAACTCTGTCCCCGGGTATTCCAGATCCGTCTGTTCAAAGATACAGAACACATCCCGGTAAGTACACACACAAGTTTAAAGACAAAGTTAATAAAATGGAACATCTTACAAGATATCAAACAAGCCATCCCTTTGGCTAAAGTAAAGGTAACACTTACCCATTCCCAACCGGAATATCACTCACTGATAAATAAAAACACTTTGGCACCCGCCATCATGGCTTCGCCTTCCTCCCCCGAATGTCTGTGCAAGTCTTCCCATAGACTTGGCTAGTGATACATTATGAATAGAAGAGGCGCACACGCACATACGAACACACAGTTTGATAGCGCCTCGCGGTCTAGCTGCATCTAGTTTCACAAAGCACTTTGGGAAAGAGGTTCATAAACTGTCGTACATTGACTTCCTGAATTAAGCATTTTTATCTCACGCCATCCCCTAGAATCTCATTGATCAGCTACCCTCAGGTCGTTACCTCCGCACTGTTCTCCACATTCCATAGGTTACAGAGAATGCACGAACAATATATTATTAATCAAAACCCCATGTCTTACAGATAGCTCGGCCACCTATAATTGCTAGCCCCCGCCTAGCAAAATTGTTTAAAAACACAAAACCACTGGCCGGCTTAAAACAAAATAAGTAAAACTGCACGTCTCTGGCATTATAAAATAAAGTCTTATCACGCTTTAATCTCCCAATAACACAAGACGCATTTTCTCTCATATTTTCTGCATTAGGATTCTTGAATATCCCTCTTCGCTTGTCTGCAACTAGCTGAACAGACAGCAACAGGCTATAGCAACTGTAGGAAGACGGAATGCCTCCCTCATCGTAGAAGACTATCACGGCTTCTGCAGATCCCCAAAAGACACGCTGTAGAATTCTCTCGAACACCCATCATGGAAATACTTGTAATCACCCTGGGGTAAAATAACAGCAACCTCTCGGCTGGTGGACGTCTTGCTGGCGTCGGGGAACGACTTACTTTGGGTGTGTGTTAGTATGTCAGTCAAGTCTTTGGTCAATCTAAGAAAATTAACCCAAACATACTACCTCTATCAAACAATGATCTCAAAAAGTCAGAAATACTAACTGAACATCTCCCAATTAACTCCCTTAAATATGACTACTAAATCATAAGTCATTATCACAACTCTCTAAGAAAAAAAAACATCAAGTTCGCCAACTCAATTCTCCAAACTCACACATCAGCACACACACAACTCAGAAATCACAGCAACTCCACGGAATTCTGCACTCACATTTCGAACTCGAATGTGCTCACAAAAAAAAAAAGAAAAAATTCGTAACGAGCTCAAGAAAGAAAAGAATCACGTAACACCCAGACCCAAAATTTTCTCTCAAGTTCTGACATTCAAACAACCCACAAAATCAGTAAAAATCTCCAACTTTTAACAGCAAAAACCCCTTTACTGCTCAATAACTAATCACAATGAGACTTAATGTCAAACTCCCATACTTAAGTACAACCCTCTCGAAAAATACACCTCCCGGTAAAAAATCAAAAAATCTCCCGTCCAAAAAAGAAATGCTACTTAAGCTCAATCCCCAAATCATATCTCTCATAGGAAAGAAGAAAAACAATAAAAAAAAAAAGGATAATCACAAGTAGATTTCCCCAATCACAAAATACATAATACATGTATAATATGCATAACTCCCGCGTTTTTCCCCAAGAAATGCTCCGGAATTTGCCAGAAAGCAAACTCTCACACATGCGCTTTCGTGAAATGCTATAGCCAACATTTCCAGATATTGCAAAAATTCTGATCTGTCACCATCAGAGGAAAAGAATCAGCACACGCTCAGCACACGGCTCATCACATCGCTTGTCAGCAGAAAAATCGACTGCGGACGTATGCTCTAACAGTAGCATAAAAATTGTCTAGTCAGACACATAAGTTTGGAAACTCATGATTCTCAAGAAAAACGTCTAACTGACACATTTCACAGAATTAACTCCAGGATATGACTAATGTGTTCAAAAATTTGTCTCGAAGACTTATTCTCTCAACATGACTTTGTCCCAAATTATATTTCTCCAAGAATAACACACTTGTGAACACAAAAAATGCACACACATCTCCATAGGACTCGTAATGCAGTAATGCCACTTCTCTCTAAATAGTCACGAAATCAAAAAAGAGAACCTCAGAAATCTCCTCTTGTTTCAAAAAAAACTCCCATAACCACAAAAAAAAAAAAGAGAGTCACCCGCCCAAGATTAATTCCAACTCCATTATGAGACGCCATATTAATAATAACACCACTCCGGTTATAAAAATATTTCCTCCATTTGGTTAATAACCAACCCCCTTATTATTCTCTTATTTCTCCAAAGCCACATGTCAGTAAAAAAAAACACCACTCCAGGAATAGAGAATAATCACCTCTATTTCGGCAAATACAAAATATTTACCTCTATTTCCCCAATGACTCCATGTGGAACAAAACAAGGCTCCAAAAAATATATCTCCAAAAAGGAATATCAAAAAATGAAATCCCATCTCCAAAAAAATTTGCACTCAAGGCAACTAACTCACTCACTCACAAATATTGCCCCATAATCTCCAAATATGTGTCTCCATTTGCAACAAAGATGGCTGCAAAATAATTGAACTAAACATAGCTCATACCACTATTGGCAAATATCAACAATGGCCAAAAATATATATCTCCCATATATTATATATCAAATCATAACTCCAAAATAATATATACCTCCAATTATCTCTCCAAAATAATATATCTCAATTATATCTCAATTAAAACTCCAATTCTCCAGTGAATAACTCGATGTTATAGTCAAAAACTATAAAAACTCACTCCATTTAGCATAAATGCTAAAAAAGGGCAAAAACTCGGCAAATAAAACTGTCTAGAAAATTCTAGAAAAAATCATCAATGTGCCACAAGTCATTGTAACAGAATTCCCAACTCACAGTGTCTAAGCAAAGACTTCCCCATATGCACTACGACATAGCCATTAGAAAACTTAACCAAGTTTCCTATCTCTCACAAAGTTGTCACAAATACAAGTAATGTATTGTGCAAGAAAACTCACAATTTCTGGAACACAAATATCCAGAGAAAAAATGTAGTGCCATTACGTATGCATTCAAAACGTGCAAAAATTTTCACATATATTTCTCTATAGCATCAAATAGCTAAAACACGAACACGTTCCCGAACAATGACTCTAAGTCATGAACTGTGACATTAAAAAATATCCACACCAACTGGAGAGAAAAAATAAATTCAAATTCACCCTTGGTAAAAAAAACTTGTGTCAGCGATGGCTAATTTCCAAAAAAGGAGAAAAGAAAAATCAACGGCACTGTTGACTATCTCCCGTAACTCACTAGATGTCAAGCAATCATCTGCTGAACTCATAAAAAAAGAAAAAAAAAAACTAAAATAATGTGTTGTTAGTTCCTCCCATAATCACAAAAGATTTCACCTCCCTTGACAGCATTAAAACACCCACGTATTAGTACATAAAAAATCAGTATCAGGAATATCATTATCACAAAATCACCAAAAAAAATTACTATCATCAAAATCATCAGTATCAGTACAAAAAATATCACCAATGTTAATGCTTGTCCATTCTCCAAAAATTCAGCAAAAAATTCAGCAAGTTTCACCACAATTCACCAAGATTCAGTCAGATTCATCAAGATTCAGCAAAACTCATCCCCGTGAATCACTGAAATATTCTCCAAAGTTACAAAAACTCAACAAATAATTAACACAAGACTTCTCCCATTAATTCATTGTAATAATTATCCCTGAATAATTATCTGTAATAATTATCAACTAATCTCCCATGAAATATCTCAAAACTCTCTCGTAAATCAAGTCTTCCGTAAAGATAATTATACTTAGGCAAACCTCCCGTGACACATCTCAAGTATAACAATTATTAATAATAACAATAATAATAACTCTCCATAGCAAAAATCTCAAGTAAGGGTGAAATTCAAAATAGCATACAACAGTAATGCTGAATCTTACGGTATACAATTTCTCCAGCATGCAACACCATGACATAACACCATTGCCACACAACACAGATACAACACCAATCATCGGCATTTCAAAGTAATTTCTCCAACACAATAAAAAAAAAAAAAAAAAATAAATAATAATCTGTGTATCCCCCTTATATTTGTGTCTTTCAAGGCACAACGAAACATATCAACATTCCGTGCATGTTTAACTACTTTTCCCCTCATTTTCGTAAAAGAAAAATCTCTTTTTATTTCTTTCCTCTTCGTCCAAAAGAGAGAAAAAAAAAAAATATCTTTTCTTAAAAAAAACTCTACGGGCATTTCACTTCATCAACTAATCAATCAGCTGATATCTTAGCATCCAATGTCAAGGCCAAATCCATCTCCCAACACAAAGAAAAAAAAAGGAAAAGGGGAGTTCACCCACACTGAGAAAAAAAAATTTCTCCCCCCGTGAGAACAACCCCTCAGTCGAGCGGCAGAACAGCCCGAGGCATACCAGCAGTATCCCCATCTCCCCTTGAACAGTGTCTGAGGACCCCTACCCAAGGTATACACTAGTGCCCATCCCTGCACTATCTCTCGAGTGAGGCTAGTGGTACCTTCCATGTGACTATCCTCCCAAGGGATGCCATACTCCCCTTGCAATATCCCGCCATGCAATGCCTCCCTGCGCCGGTTAGCAGAAATGTGCTGAGCCCATAAAATTGTGGCCGCTCTGTGTCACTAAGCCAAATATGCTTATCTAAGCACAGTTCCCATGCATAGAAAAATACACTCCTATGTGTTAAACAAAGACGAATGCATACGTCTATTATAAACACCTGCAAATAAAGAAAACACGTC
>NC_061100.1:70334880-70354880 GCF_015104395.2 Macrobrachium nipponense
GTCTCCCAAACCTTCAAAGACCGAGGCATATACCAAAATAGTTACTTTTAACCAGGAAGGAAATAAAACTAAGCAAATTACCCAGAAGACTGACTGGTGTAAGCGGCAGGACAATATGCTACGCAGTGGCAAGATTTAAGACTGGTGGCGGTGTGGCAGTCTCTAATCCTGGGACCAGCCCTGGCCATCCCCCAAAACTCTCTTTGTGTGTTCGAAAGTTCAGACGTTCAGTAGAAGCAAATCCTAGCCTCACCTCGAAAGAGTTGCAAGAACAAAACCCCCAAGCTTTGGGAGAAGCATCAACCGGGACTGTTCGTCGCGTTCTCCAGAAGCAGCTCGGTTACAAAAAGGTTGCTGCCCGCAAAAAGCCTCTCCTATCCCAGTGACATAAGCTGAAACGTCTCGCCCTTGCTAAGAAATATGCATCGTGGACTGATAGGTATTGGAGGAAGGTATTATGGAGCGATGAATCTACCTTTTACGTATCTGGTTCTAAGGGAAAACAGGTCTGGTCACGTGCTGATAGCGACCCACTCGACCTTCTGCGCCTCGCCCCCACCGGTTTGTGTATGGTGGTGTGAATTACCTTGTGATATTATCGAAACATATGAGTGTCACTAAGGAAGCTTACTACACCCTTCTAAACGAGAAACTAGACGACGCCTTCACCCAAACAAACTCGTCTGTGTTCCAGCAGGACGGAGCCCCCACTCATACTTCAAAGTTAGTAAGAGGTTAGTTTGACAATTGTGGGATCGATTATATCGGGGGTTGGCCAGGACAGTGTCAGTTGCCTGACCTTAATCCGATCGAGAACTTGTGGGCCATCCTTAAACAGCACGTGGCTTTCACTAATAAAAATTAGTTCGAAATCATAAACCCAAAAAGTACATCTATGCCAAAAACACAAAATAAAAAAAAGATTTTTTTTTTCGGGCATGAAATATTAAAACGAGTTCAAGTTTTTGATAAAAAATGGTCAGGAAGAGAGTAAAGTTTATAAACAAAATATTTGGGAGAGGAAAAAAAAGTTTTAGGGCTGAAAGGGTGTGATGGTGATTGCTTCATAGCAAAGAGAGATAAAGGAAAGGAAAATGCATTTTCAAGAAGTTCGGTAGCAAGGAGGCGTTAGCGCATTGTGTTGGAGGTGCCTGTTATCATGATGGTTCTAGAATCGGCAGGAGTGTTGTGGAACTCGTCGGGCACTGTCGGGACATGAGAAACGCCGTGATTTCTGATGCAATATCTCGTCTCATCTAGTTTCATCTAAGAAGTTCTAGTAATCTCGGGAGCCTGTGACGTTTGCAGTACGCTCCGCCCCCAGAGTCCTGTATAAATACGACAGTCATAGCAGCAGCAGCAGAGATCATCTGTGAGAGATAAGAGAGAAAGGGACTGACGAAGGATCAGAAGAAAAGTTGCTCGAGAGTTGGTTGGATTTTGGTCTAGTCATCTTCAGGAGTGGACGACCGAGTTATCCCGACATTGTGCAGACTTCAGAGAAGAAAATGTCCAGCTAGAGGTTTTGGGGTGTTCCTGACTTTCAATTTTCTGCAATACGGAGTCAAGAGGACGTGAGCAATCGCCATTCTCCTTTTGTGAAGTCTTCGCTTCGGGTCACTAAACCTGCCAGCAAGTATTTGAATTACCTCACTGTTCCCCCAGTTCATGCAGTGTAAGATTTTATTTTTTTTATGTAAATAGGAGATACCATTCTGCATTTACCTTTGTTAGTAAGCTTGTAAATAATTCTTTGTTGTGTTAGTGTTTCTTTCAATATTCGTTTCCCCAGTTTCAATTGTTGGTGTTGACATATTTTTTATTTATTTATTTCATATCGAACCTGAAGCGGACCTCTCTCAGAGGCCGTAACATTGTGGCGACCTTTGGCCAGTATATTTCGACACCATAACAGATTGAAACGGAGAATATAGAAAGAACCAGAATGAGTGAGATGGTGAAAGAGTTTATTGAGTCATGCAAGCTCCTAGGTCTGAGATGGGGAATTGATTCTCCGTGCAGTATGTTTTGAAAGAAAAGAAAAGAAAAGAAAAAAGTATGAGAGAGATGAAAGAGTGGCTGAGAGAGAGGAAAGAGCAGCTGAGAGGGAAGTGCAGCAAGCAAGAGAAGCAATGATAATGCAGCAAGAGAAAGAGAGAGAAGCAATGAAAATGCAGCAAGAGAAAGAGAGAGAAGCAATGAAAATGCAGCAAGAGAAAGAAATGTTGGTAATGCAGCAGGAAGAGAGAGAGAAAGGGCGTATGCATGAGTTGGAAATTGTTCGATTAAGGGAAAGTACTCGTAACAATTGGACAGGCGAGAACGAAAACGAAGCTGATACATTAGGTATGAGTCCAGTGCTAAAGTTAGTACCAAAGTTTGATGAGGAAGATGTTACGACATATTTCATGTGTTTTGAGAAGTTAATGGAACGAGTAGGTTCTCCTAAAGAAACGTGGACTTTATATTTGCAGTCAGTTTTGAGTGGTAGGGCACTTACTGTGTATAGTTGCATGTCTAAGGAGGAATGTGATAATTATGATATTGTGAAAGAAACTGTTCTTAGCGCGTATAGGTTAGTGCCGGAGGCATACCATAAGAAATTTAGAAGTTTGAGAAAGGATGAAAATATTACGTATGTAGAATACGGTAAGAAGTTAGAGAGGCTGTTTTTTGATTGGTAAACTTCCGCTAAGGTTGAGGATTTTAATAGTTTGAAGAACTTAGTGTTGTTAGAAAACTTCAAAGATAACGTATCCCCTGAGATTGAACTTTATATAGAGGATAGGCGAGAAGTATCTTTTGCAGGAGCAACTTGGCTAGCTGACGAATATAGTCTAACTCATAATTTGAGTGTTAGTAGAGAAATGAAATGATTCTTTGTCTGGTAGAGTACAAAGCAGTAAAGGTTTTCAGTCCTAGTAATAGCAATGCGAGTAAAATTGACTATTCCTGTTATACAAGCAGAAAGCCGGGTCATATGTCTAAAGTTTGTAAGAGTAAGGTGGCATCTAGAGGCTCAGAATTAACTTGTTTTCGATGTAATGGGAAAGGGCATTTAGCAAGAAATTGTGCAGTAGAAAGGAAGGACGGTAAGAAACCAGTATCGCTAGTTAACCTTTCGTCAAGTAGGAATGATGTGATGAGAGAAACTAGGAAAATTTTTGGTGAATTTCTGTCAGAAGGCGTAGTTTCCTCTCTTGGAGGGCTAGATTCGAGAGAAGTAGTCTTGCTTCGAGACACAGGAGCTGCTGTCTCACTGATTAGGAGAAAATGTGTGCCGAACAGGGCATAAATCAATATGGAAGAGAAAGTTATGTTAGGTGGATTTCCTAACACTAGTGTTCTTTGTCCTTTGTTGAAGTTGAATTTAGAAAGTCAGGTAGTGTCAGGAGAAGTAAAACTTGCAGTTGTGGACAGTTTGCCCGTTGAAGGCGTTGACATTATTGTCGGTAATGACTTAGCTTTATCCAAGAATGTGAATCCTGTTGTGAGGAATATTCCAGTGCCTGAAATGGTAGTAACTAGGTCAGGTTTAGAAACAGACGTAGACTACGGTCATAATTTGTTCGTGGATTCGAACGAGAGCGAGTTCGTGGATTCGAACGTGAGTAAGTTCGTGGATTTGAACGTGAGTGAGTTCGTGGATTCGAACGAGTGTGATAGAGGTAGCGAGGTTGATCTTGGCATGAGTGTGGCTGAGAGACCAGACTCTATCGATGTTGACAGTGATAGCCAAATGGAAAGTGTAGCTGTCGAGAGTAACGTAGTAAATGTACCAGTATCTAGTACTAGTTACGGTGATGAATTAGGCTCTAACGTTTTGGATAAGGATGAGTTAGTCAAGTGGCAGAGAGAGGATGAGACACTAACCCAAATTTTCTAATGTGAGCTGGATGATGATCTCAAGTATATGTGTAAGGAAACATTTTGTGTAAAGGACGAAGTTTTGTGTCATGTTAGTCCTAAGTCAGGTAGTAAAGGGGAAGTCACAGAACAATTAGTGGTTACTAGGAAGCTTTGTGAACTAGTTTTGAAGTTAGCACACGATGAGCAAGGACATTTGGGAGTAAATAAATCTTTCAAGTGTATTAGTAGGGCGTGCTTTTGGCCTAAAATGAGAAGTGACGTGAAGAGGTATGTTTTAATCTGTCATGAACGTCAAATTGCTGGGAAACCGAATCAAGTAATTACCAGAGTTCAGTTGTGTAATATTCCTTCAGTAGGCGAATATCTTGAGATATTCATAAATATGTTCGGACCTTTGCCTAGAAGTAAGGGTAAAGATGATTGCATAACTAATCTTGAGTATTGTAAAAACAATTTAAGAGAATGTTGGTAACTAGCGGAGGAGAACGGAAGCCCGAACAGAAGTCAAGGGGGAACTGAAGAAAAGCATGATCTTAGAGCAAAAGAGAGAAGTTTGTGTGTAAGAGATAAAGTTTTAGTACTAGTCCATAAAGAAGGTTCCGCTTTACCTTATAAGTTCGAAGGTCCTTTTTCAATTTCAGAGAAGAGATATATACATTATAGAATTAATGTGGGTAAGAGTAGACCAAAGGCAATAAACGCAAATTTGCTTCAGAATTATAAAGAACACCCTGTACCTTGGCCGCAGCCCGTGCCCTTGGTAATTGTGTCCCAGAAAGATAGATTAGTTTTGAGAAAGACACAAGAGGTGTCTTAGTCTTTCAAAGTTTTGAGCAGAGTTCAGAAAGCGGAAAAAGTTAGAGAGAAGGATAATGTTATAGCTGATAGCCTCTCTAGAGATTTTTCAGAATGAGTAGCCTAATAACCGTTTTCTGTTATCGCACGAGTGAGTGTGTGAGTGAAGTGTGCGTGCTTGACTGGATTAAAGCTTTATGCAGAATTGTTTCCCTGCTGTTTAATTCTTGTTTCTATTTAGAAAAAAAAAAAAATCAGTTGATTTAATTTTTTTCTCTTTTGGGGGGGGGGGGGGCGTGTGATGGTAATTACTTCATAGCAAAGAAAGATAAAGGAAAGGAAAATGCATTTTCAAGAAGTTCGGCAGCAAGGAGGTGTTAGTGCATTGTGTTGGAGATGCTTGTTATCATGATGGTTCTAGAATCAGCAGGAGTGTTGTAGAACTCATCGGGCGCCATCGTGACGTGAGAAACGCCGCGATTTCTGATGCAATACCTCATCTAGATTCATCTAAGAAGTTCTAGTAATCTCGGGAGCCTGTGACGTTCGCCGTAGGCTTTGACCCCCAGAGTCCCGTATAAATATGATGGTCATAGCAGCAGCAGCAGAGATTGTAAAAGAGAGACACCAGTTAGTCACAGAGAGATATCCTCAGTAAGAGCCACAGATCAGATTATTAGTGAGAGATCAGCAGCAGCAGAGATAATCCGTGAGAGATAAGAGAGAAAGGGACCGACGAAGGATCAGAAGAAAAGTTGCTCGAGAGTTGGTTGGATTTTGGTCTAGTCATCTTCAGGAGTGGCCGACCGAGTTATCCCGACGTTGCACAGACTCCAGAGAGGAAAATGTCCAGCTAGAGGTTTTGGGGAGTTCCTGACTTTCAAGTAACGAGAGTAGACTTTATTTTCTGCAATACGGAGTCAAGAGGACGTGAGCAATCGCCATTCTCCTTTTGTGAAGTCATCGCTTCGAGTCACTAAACCTGCCAGCAAGTATTTGAATTACCTCGCTGTTCCCCAGTTCATGCAGTGTAAGATTCTATCTTTTTTATGTAAATAGGAGATACCATTCTGCATTTACCTTTGTTAGTAAGCTTGTAAATAAACCTTTGTTGTGTTAGCGTTTCTTTCTATATTCGTTTCCCCAGTTTCAACTGTTGGTGTTTTTTTTTTTTCTTATTTATTTTATATCGAACCTGAAGCGGACCTCTCTCAGAGGCCGTAATAAAGGGGTAACTTTACTAGACTTGCATTTTTAGGTTTTGTTCATTGGGGCGCCTTATTTTCTGAAAGTTTTAGGAGCATATATATATATTTTTTTTTTTATTTATACGGTTATCACTTAACAAATATAAATTATGGGAAAAATAAAACATTCAACTCGTTTTCATAATAAAAGTTTTTATATCACTTGAAAGCGAAAAAAAAGCAAAATTTTGTTTCATAGTAAATATAATTTCAACTTTTTATTTTTTATTTTTTTTTACTGCAAACCAAGGATAAGTGATCATATGATATCTCAAATACTAAATATGGAAGTTTTTTTTTCTTTTAGACAGACAGCTCGACCTTTCCAAAGTTGGAGGCAGAATTGCCCAAGACCTGACCTGAGATCCACCCAGACGTCATTCAAAATCTGGTTTCATCGGTCCCTAATCGGCTGAAGAAGGCCATTCTTCGCAAAGACGGACCCAAAAGGTATTAGGAGAGTGCTTGGTGAGTACCCGCATGTAATTTTGTTTTGTTTGGAAATGTTCTAAAAGTTTGGTGAATTTCTTTTTGTGTGGTCACACCAAAAGCGCTGCTCTGATTCAAAGCGGTAATTAATTTTGACCAGTGTGTATATATATATATATATATATATATATATATATATATATATATATATATATTATATAATATATATATATATACACCAACCATAACAAGCCATTGCTTACCCTCTCTCTCTCGTTCCTTCTCTCCTCCCTTCTCTCTCTCTCTCTCTCTCACATGCATAAATACCTCTACAAATAATATTTATAAATTAAACCATGTTTATGAAAAATTAATTTATTCTGTAAATCTAACATATGCCAGGTTAAAATAAAAATTTGTATGATAATAGAACGTTACTGAACCTCTCCCTAAACAAATTAAACAGTCGACGCCAGAGGTGGCAGAGCTCTGTGTCTGTGACTACGTTTTGCAATAATCAGCGCTTGCCTATGTGATTATGCAGGTGGAGGCGTTTGTGATATCAATGCACAATCAGCACAGGACTCAGCTCGGGGTGCATGAACAAATGTTACCTTAGAGACAACCAGGTCAGTGGTACGTGGGCGAAAATGCCCATCAGCATTTTGTCTGGAAAGTTAGAAGCTTTGTCCAGTTAGAACCCGAATATGAATGTGTCCTGAGGAAGGGATTCGGGCGTTATATTTTTGAAATAGGTGCTTTAGTCTTGTGTAGAAGGCCATACATTCGTTTTGAAGCAGCCTAAGTAAAAGGACTGTGGGTAAAGTCACCTCCTGTAAGAGTAAGCGTTAAGATGAACCGTAATTAACATTCTAGCGGCCTATCATTTCTTTTAACAATTCTTTCATTGTGGTGTACTAGTGTTAATGTGCACTAAGTTGATTTTAGTACTAATGGGAGATGTTTCCCTCCACAGATGTTTCATGTGTTTCATGTGTAGACGCACCTACAAGTGAACAAGGCCAGTATAGTATATAGCCACTTAAGTGAACTGGCAACATAAAGACCTAAAATTAGAATGGAGAATTACTAGAGTCTGAATTGGGGATGGGAATTAATCCCACACTTTATTATTTTATAATAAAGTGTGGGATTAACTCCCATTCTTCAAATTGACTCTAGCACCCCTACAGGCAAAATGGCTTCAGAGATAAGCCCTACTGAATCTGTTATTACCTCTTTTATGAGATTTAATCGTATTTAACGAAGATTAGGTCTTTTCAATATTCAAAATTTTAGTATGAACTGTAAACGAAGCTATTGTCAAGTCTAGGTCACCTCTAATCCCTTAAACAGTGAATAACTCTTAGTATGTATTTCTTAAACCTCAAACTGCTCACATAAATTTGCATTACTTCTACCTAATTTCTCCAAAAAATATACCCTGATCAGCTACTTTAGATTCCAATGCCTTAACCTGAACTAGACTTTTAATTGCTACTCTACCAACTGCTGCTATGACCATTTCTATCACTCCTATAACTAAAGCGACCGCTATTCTTTTACGCCTCCTAGTTTAACCACACAAAAGCTTTGTATCATTTGGTTACGTGACCAATACCCATGTATGTGTTTCTATCCTGTATTCTGTGCAACGTAATCCTAATCTCTGAGAATAAACTTATTAAAGGATTTGACAAATTATGTTTAAGATTTGCCTCTTCTAGTGACCTCATTAGCGTTTCAACACTATTATGAGAACCTCCCAATTCCATTCTGGCTGATACAAGAGCCTTGAATTCCACACTCATTAAAATTCTCTCCTCATCCAACCACACCTTGTGATCCTCTTCAATTTTCATACCAGCTCCTAAATAAACCTTCTCAATGCATTTACAGCCACCACAAAGCGAGAACTAAGCTAAAACTCTGCATCTGGAAACAGAGAGAGAGAGAGAGAGATAAGGGGTTAGCCCTAACGAAGAGAACGAAAAAACAATAATAAACACCTCCCCCTCAAAAAAAAAAAAAAATTTGTATTTAAGCTATGTCTGACCATATCCGAATATCTATAAATATTCTTATTGCCACACACTGTTACTCTAAGAGTTTAAGCACTTTCCTATTTAATCTAGCTCACACAACCCATTAGCTTCTAGCCCATAAGGAAGTATATATATACACTCTTTATCCCCATATCTTCCGCAAGACATTCTAACGTTAAATTTGCAAATTCTCAACCCTTATCCGTGATAAGTTTCTTTGTACTCCATATCTGCATATGTATTTAGTATTGGAAAATGTAACTGCAACCTCTTCTGCTGTCTTATTCCTTAATGGAAAAATCTCCATAAACCTCGTTAACTCTTCTGTAATCACCAACATGTGTTTATGTCCATATCCCGACTCAAAAAAGTTTGTTAGCAAATCTATATGTACCCTATGATATGGCATAAAAGTTTGTTAGCAAATCTATATGTACCCTCAGAAATGGCCTGCTTATAATAGGAAAAGACCCCAGTTTACACGAAGTTACCCTCGCCGGTTTACATGAATTACACACAAAACACTCCTTCACAAATTTCTTCGCTGCTGATGAAAACATTCTTAGAAAAATACTGACTACGGACTGGCTGATATATCTTCTCAATTCCCAAATGTAGACTACCGAATTTACAATGTGTATCTCCAAAACCAATGGAATCAACTACTTTGGCGCCACAATCTGTGTTGTATCCACATTGTTCTCACTACTTCTCAACTTATACTTTATTTTCCTCTCCAGTAAATTACCCTCCAATTCTAAACCTGCTCAAGGCAATCTATAACCCTTTCTTATTAATTCACCTTTAGGATATGCCTTTGCTTCCGCTAAAGGATCATCTTCATCTTGTTTCTTCTCCAACACATTAATATCCCAATTCACACACTTGCCACCTGCACTGCACACATGTTCATCCTGTGTCCACAAAATTCCTACAAACGGTGCCTGCCACCGGGTCATGTTAACCACAATGTGCCTAAGCTTAGCATCAGAATCTCTAATTGTCAAAAACCACCTAGCTCTCTTAGAAGAAAGATCAGGCTAATTAAAAAGATCCAACAAGGGCTTATGATCTGTATGAACTTTCCATTTTATTCCCCATTAGCGACATCCTAAAATGAACCAAACTATATACACTACTGCAAAGTCCCCTTGCCTACTGTCGCCAATCAACGTGTTTCGAACTTCTAGTTATCAAAAACTGTTGGATGAAATTTGCCCTACAATTTCTGCATTAAACATGCACCTGCTCCATCTTGACTGCCATTCCTTTGATACTGGTCTCTCGGTAGATAAACAGGGAAAATCAGTAACAGCAAAAAGTGATGTCTGCCCTCCCTGTCCATCACTCAGTTCACTTGGCCTTGATACAGAGGGACAATTGTATGTTCACAAATACTTACTGAAAATGGAATGTTACTTTTCACTACCATCTCAATTGCATGAATACCATTCAGTAAACCTTTAGCTTCCCCATATAAAAAACGATTGTGTCCAATAAAAAACACTTTTCCATA
Source organism: Macrobrachium nipponense (assembly GCF_015104395.2). Classification (NCBI taxonomy): domain Eukaryota; kingdom Metazoa; phylum Arthropoda; class Malacostraca; order Decapoda; family Palaemonidae; genus Macrobrachium; species Macrobrachium nipponense. Next base: position 70,344,783 of record NC_061100.1, read on the forward strand.
TGGCCTCAAAACCCCTAGTAGGAGTTCATATTCCACATCAAATGGAACATAACGAATTGAAATATATGTGTTTGCAATGCTCAATCTTACTACTTTACCGTTTTCCTGCTGTCATATTCAATAAGCTTGCCATCAATCTTTTTGGTGGATTCTTCAAAAGAAGGTGTTCTTGAAATTTCACTATAACCCTGTTGTTGGATGTTGTTGGGAATTTGAAGGGGTTGGACGATCGCTCGGCAGAGGGCCAGGTTGTGTTGTGGATTCTGTCAAGGAAACAGGAGTTTTATACTTCTTCTAAGGCACTGAAGGCTTTTTGAATTTACCCACAGATATGTGAACATGCAGTGACTATTATGCCCTTCCTTTAAGTAAAGTAGGAATGTGAACTTAGCATTTATGTTGGTGTAAAACAGCAGGACTCTTTGCACCGGTTTCCAGGCCGGGAAAACCATATGCCCTCGGGCTATGCTCCAGGCGTCTCAATGGCCAACTTTAGCGAGTAGTAAAGTTGGCGATGATGCACAGTCTTTTGTGCCCAGTGAAAACCAAAGGCAGTGACTCTGACGTCTTTTGTGTCTCCAGAATGAATGCGCCAAGATTGAAAAGAATTAATACCATAAGTATTAGATATTTAGTAGGTACAATTTATGAAAACTAGGCTAATAGCAAAATTAAGCTCACAAGAGAAATACGAAAACACTTGTGAAGATTTCGATGCAAAGAAATCAGTGTAAGAGACGACCTAATCAGAGTTGAAAATTAGTACATTTACAGGTTTTACGTGACAGTGCGAAATGTGCATTTCGAAATGACTGACTTCATGCTGAATGACATTCTTTCCAGATACGGAACAGTGAGTTATTTGAAGAACACTCAAAGTCAGGGAAGATAACAAAGGTATTGATAATGGTGCCAGAGCAGTTTCGATGGATATTAATCAACAGATTCCTTCCTTCTTATATGATGAATGTGCCAAGGTTCATATCTATATATACTGTAACAGGCAGACTAAAATAAAGGAAGTGAAATGCCAGTAAGCCACCAGGACCCAGTAGACGTTCGAACTTGTGAAGGTATGGCCCAAAACACTTCTACATTTGACCGTCTCGTCAAAGTCGGAAGTAACCCAGCATCTAACGACCAACCAGCAGTGCAAGCGGAATCTGGAACGCTGATGGAAACTTGCCATTTAATTGACCTTCGTGATGAAATAGATGCTACTCCAGATGTATCTGAAGAAAAGAATTTGGCCCCTATAAATGAGGCCTTAGAACATAGTGGTGCGACAGATGTATTGAATGCAAGATGCTCCATCGTACAACGAACTACTGAGACTGATGCAGTACCTCTTGTTGCAACCTATAGAACAGTATCCTTGGCGAGGTAAGTAAGCTTGTTCACTTTACAGTAATCCGCTGAAGCTTTACCTAATGAGAATGATATGAGATCTTGTTTATCATGGAAGAATCAAGGCATTTTGAAGTCAACGCTGATGAAGACAGAAGTAACACCCACACAAGGCATCCTATGAGTCAAGATTTATTTAGCTCAATCGTTCCCTCCCGAGTTCAAAATGATATACAAAATTCAATAGGTGATTTATTGTTACCACCTTTTAATAGTTCCAATTTATTTTAAAGGTGCCAATGACATGATGTCAACAGGTCAAAAATGTAACGATGAAAATGAAACCACAGTCACCGATGAGTCGGACTGTAATTTAATCATTGCGGAAGACATGAAGATAAACAAAAAGCAAAAGCAAAGTAAAAATGCTACAAAAAAGAGTAAAAGAAAATCTCATAATAACTAACATTCATTAGTATATCCACCCTTAATATCAACGGCATAAATGATAGAATGTAAGAAGAGATGTTACACTCATTTAACACCTTCAACAAAATAGACATTCTGTTAGTCCAAGAACACAATGTTAAGGATATTAAAGATATAGAGTTTTTGTTATACGGGTATAATATTTTCAATCCAGCCATTTTTCTTAAGGTTGGAACTTGTATTCTCATCAAGAAGACTTTAGATTTCGTAATAAAGCATGTTGAAAGAAGTGGAGATTCTAGAATATGTTCTGTACATGGTGAGGTGAATGGTAGTAAGATTCGCATTAACATTTATCCTCTTTCAGGTCATAATCATACAAAGGAATAAGAAGAGCTTTTTGGCAAGGAATTGCCCTACTACTTACGGTATGTTAATAGCCATACTATTATGGGAGGTGATTGGAACTGTGTCTTGAGACCCAGAGACAATTCTAATAATAACGAATAAAACGTGTCAATATCACTTATCAGATTAATTAGGACCCTTAGGTTTAATGGCGTATGGTTTTTGCATAACAGTGAACCCCAGTATACTTACGTATGCATAAACTATGGTTCGCGCATTGATAGATTGTACTGTCAGATGCTCAGAGATAATGTAATTTCAAGCGAAATGCTACCTGTGTCATTTTGTGATCATTCCACTCAGATTAATCCAAACATTAGTATTGAGAATTCATTTTGAAAGCTTAATACTAGTTTATTAAAATGCGAGGAAATTAAAGAAAAGTTTAGGAGGTTGTGGGCATTTTTTAAAACACGTAAAAGGAACTTCTATCATATCAGTAATTGGTGGAATGATTTGGTGAAACCAGAAATAAAACATTTTTTCGTCAGAGAAGGTAAAACGATTATCAGGCAGAAGTTTGGGGCCATCAATTATTTCGAACCAAAACTAAGGAAACAATACATGAAACTTATGAGTCAGGAGACGCAGATTATGCAGATATTACTATTTTCAAAGACAGAATAAACAATCTAAAATCACAGATATTAGAAGGGGTTAAAATACGATCAAGAATTCAAGAAAGGATTTAAGTGGGAAAGGTCTCCTCTTAGCTTCTTGGACAGCAAAGAGCAATAAATAGTAAAAAGGTCATGACAGAAATAGTCGTAGAACGAAACATAATTCCGAATGTTGATGAAGGTATTGTTCTTACAAATAGCCAGGCCATTGAACACTATGTGTTTAGGTATTACCAAAAGCTTTACCGGAAAAACATTTGTGATGTACCTATCCAAAACTTCTTCATGCAGTTTGTAGAGAAAAAATAGACTGATTCTGATAATGATATATTCCATAAGAATATATCTCTCAGAGAGATACGTGATGTTATTCGTTCCATTGCTAACAATAAATGTCCTGGTATAGACCGCATCCGAATAGAATTTTACAAGGTATTTTGGGAAGATGTTAAGGATGAACTAAAATTGTTGCTCGAAAGTATTACGGAAATGAAAACTCTCTCCAAGAGTCAGAGTACTGCATTGGTCACTCTCATATCGAAAGGCACCGATCAGCTTTGGCTGATTGGAGACCAATTTTATTGTTGTGCTGTGACTATACAATTACTTGCTAAGATAACTGTGAAAGGAATGCAAACAGTTATCCTCAACCTTATCAGTCCTGAACAATTTTGTATGCCTGGAAGATCCATAAATACACGTAATACTTTAATTAGAGATATTGCGTATTACTGTAGTGAGAAAAGAGTTCAAGGTGCTATTTTAAATAAAAGCATTTGACCGTGTTTATATTAATTTTGTACTTCGGATTCTTGAAAGACTAGGTTTTTGTGATGAACTGGTTTCCTGCATTAAGATATTGTACACGAATATTGGAAGTTGTTACATAGTTAATTGTATCATTGGTAAATATTTTAGTGTGGAGAGGGGAGTCCGACAAGGCTACCCTCTTTCTATGCCCCTTTATGTTGTTTTCCAGGAACCTCTGTATCTTGCTATAAAAAGATATAGTTGTATTGAACACTTGCCCTCACCAAATGTTAACCACCTTAAAATTCTTGGGTTTGCCGATGATTTAAATATTTTCGTTGCCAGTGATAAGGGAATTTTGGAGATTAGCGCATTAGTGTCTAAATTTGAAGCAGCCACCGGTTGCATGCTAAATAAAAATAAGACGAAAGTATTTGGATTAGGCCCATGGGGTGATAGGTCTGTTTGGCCTTTATCATGGCTTCAAGGCTATACAGGTTCTTCTACAACTTTGGGAATTTTATTTTCTGATAATTACGAAATGGCTGTTAACTCTTCTTGGACAAATTTATTATATAAAATTAAGAATACTTTGGCGAGTTTTCACAACAGAAGACTTACATTACATCAAAAAGCTGTTAGTGTCAATACCTTGATTTTTTCAGACATGGTATATTTCCCATATTTACCCTTTACCAGTCAAATAAGCAAAAGTAATAAGTAAAGAAATTTTCTTTTACATTTGGGGAAAAAATTTGAATTTATCTAAAGAGAAACTTTAACAAAGTCAAAGGTGGAAGGAGGGATAGAACTGCTAAGCCTTTTATGGAAGACACAAAGTATTCTAGCTGCCTCCTACTTAAAGTTTCACTTTGATGAGAAATATAATTTTATGTCAAATTATTACAACAATTCACATGTTAAGGGCTTGTTTACTGGAAATTTAAAACAAAGAGACAATTCATGTGTTATGGACCTATGTATTCTCAGTGAGGTCTTAGTAACATTTAGATGATGTAAAACAGTTCAGAATTTTCCTTTTCTTAAATCGAGCTTATTGCCAAATATGCAGCCAGCTGTTGAGAGTAGATACCCCCTTTATAATTGGCCTTTAATTTGGGAAAACATCAACATGAAATTTCTTGCTACTGCTAATAGGAAATAATATATAAATATATTCAAGAAATATTACCCAATGAAAAAAGATTAAAGTAAATTAAAATAATTTAAGACTCTGATTGCCAGTTTTGTGACACTGGAGAATATGGTATATTTCTGCAAGAAAATTGTAAAAATAATATAGTTGAAAGGAGTTTTGAAGCTTTTTTGCAATTTTGTTCATTGAAATGTCCTTAGAACGATGTATTTTGATTTTCCAGAGGCATCGAAGAAACAAAGGAACACTGCAACTTTAATTTTGTCACATTATATTGTAATTATATGGTTGGTCAAAGACAAAAATGTGCCTGAACGCTTCATTATAAATGGAATAAAAGCTTCTGTTATATAGACCAAAGAGATATCAAACCATTTTGAAAGACAAATTGCTAAAGCATTTCACAAAGAATTTTATTTTTGTAACATTGAAAGCAAGGTATTCTAGATGAAAATGTATGTAGTCCTAGATTGTTGTAATCTTTTGTAAATAATTTATTAAATAAAAACTTAAAGAAAAAAAAATTGCACGAATACCATTCAGTAAACCTTTAGCTTCCCTATACGAAAAACGATTGTTTCCAATAAAAAACACTTTTCCAAATGGCCTCAAAACCCTAAGCATGAATTCATATTCCATATCAAATGGAACATAACGAATTGAAATATATGTGTTTGCACTGCACGGGTTTACTACTTACCGTTTTCCCACTGCCATATTCAATAAGCTTGCTATCAATCTTTTTAGTGAATTCTTCAAAAGGCAGGCATTCTTGAAATTTCACTATAAGCCTGTTGTTGGCAATATCCATCTCCTCCAAGCCTAATTTGTCAAAATTGACAAAGCACTCCACCTCAAAATTTGGGCAAAAAGGAAATTGTAAGCCAATGAAATCAGTCTTCTTCATGAAATTTGTGAAAAAAATCCCAAAGAATCTGATTTTTGCGGGAATGTGAAAGGATGTGTCTAGTTTCACAAAAAAAAAAAAAAAAAAAAAAAAAAAAAAAAAAAAAAAAAGCTAGTGTCTCGGGGGGCGGGGTGTTGGTTTGAAGGGAGGGGCAACATATTGTTTTGGCCTCCTTTATCATGGACATTGATGGCCAAAATAAATAATGGTTAAGCGAAAAAAAAAATTGGAAACTGCTGATCATAGGAACGTAAGGCATAGAAGAATAAAGGTTGGAATCATCAAAACACATCCAATCCTGCAATTTCCGTCACAAAATATCTAATAGTTTGGCTGCTATTTCCGTTCAAAATTTTATTGATGTCAGATTTAGTATTTCTTTCTCTATGTATCTGGAAAAGGGTCATTCATAGGAAAGAACGTCATAGAAGAAAAAGATGCAGCACATCAAAATACATGATGTGAAATTACTTTCAACTTTAAAACACAAATTATATAGGAGATATTGCAATTAAAATTTGTTGTACCGCAATTTCACCGCCTAAAAGGGGAGAAAAGTAGCTTTCTTTATATGACGACAAAACGGTCATTTATTTAAAATACTTCATGTGATGTACCTTTCAACTTCATATCTCAAATTATATATGAGATATTGCAATTAAAATTTGTTGTATTCATTGCAAAAAACAAAAAATATAAAAGTGTAAAAAATGTAGCGTTCTTTATGGAACAAAATAGTCATTTATAGGACAGATTTTCATAGAAAACAAAAAGATGCAGAATATCAAAATACATTATGTGATATGGCCTTTAACTTCATAACTCCAATCATATAGGAGATATTGCAAGTAAAATTCGTTGTACTCATCGCTAAAAAACAAACAAGAAAAAATGTAGCTCCTTCTGTAACTACAAAACCGTAAAGTTCGTCGAAGAAAAAATATTCAGAATTTCAAAATGCACCAAATGATGTTACTTTTAACGTCATATCTCAAATTCTATAAGAGATACAACAATTGAAATTTTAAGTATCTCAATTTCATCGTAAAATAATAGGAAAATATTGCATTTTTATGTAACTCTCAAATGGTAATTCATCTAAAAAGAAAGTGCATGGAACTAAAAAGATTATATCACATACATCATGTGAGGTAATTATTTACTTCATACAACACTAATAATATTGGAGATATTCCAATTAATTTGTATTTCAATTTTATTGTGAAATATCTAAACAATTAGCAATTCATTCTTTATCTAAAAAAGAAAAAAAAAATTATTGAAAACAAAATGTCAGAGGAGAAACTTGAAAAATTAGTATATACTAAATAAATCAAGTTTTAACTTAATATCTCTAAATATAGAGAAAACATTCCAAATTTAGTTTCAAACAATGTCAACACCTACTTTACGATACAAGGGGCAATCTTTGAAAGAAATCCTGATATAGGTACTACAGTTCTAATATTATTTGTAATTACAACTAATATTATCAAAACTGAATGGGATATCTTCATGTCCCTCTGACCAGTTACCATTTATCGTTGCTGTTTCTCCATTTGAACAATGGCCACTGCAGACACCACAAGTTGTAACACAAAAGAGCCCTTATCTTATACTGCTGCATTTCATTGTTTGACACTGAATCTCTCTTTCCCTGCAACTGCAACATACCGGGCTATAATACCAATAAGCATCTTAGGTCTCAACTTTTATGATTTCGATCAAGTTCCCATCCACCTCCAATTGGCCTTAAAGCTTCAGTATCCAGTTCTTTACAGATTATTAAATGGGGATGCACTATCTAAGCATGCTGGATACTGGCATCTTCTGTTGGCGGTAGAATTTCTGAAATGATCTTGCCCCTGTGTGATTGGAAAAAATCTGGACTGCCGTTCCTTTTCTAAGTTATTTGTAACACCATACGTAATTTTCATTGCGCCAATCCCCCCGACTTGAATACTCTCAAATGAAACTTCTTTTTTAAAGAATGGCTCAACTATTTTGTTATGGAATGACCTATGATAGACTTCTTTTTTATATATGGTTGTGAATGTTGGAGACTGTATCAAAGACAAACCAAAATGAATTATACAGAAATTCTCTCGTTCACACATTCTTCGTATTGATTCAATGTAACAAATAAAAAAGATGTTTATCATAGGTTATTCCATAGTGATACAGTTAAGCCATTCTTTAAAAAGGAAGCTTCATGTTAGAGTATTTAATTAGTAGGGACTGGGACAATGAAAGTTACCTATGGCATTACAAATACCTTAGAAAAGGAACGGCAGTCCAGATTTTTCCAACAAGCACAGAGGGGCAAAATTACTCCAGAACTTCTACCACCAACAAAAGATGCCAGTATCTAGCATGCTCTGAAAGTCCATCTCCATTTATTAATCTGGAAAGGACTTGATACTGAAGCTTTTAAAACAGAATGGGAACTTGATCGAGGTCATAAGTTAAGACCTACGATGCATTATTGATAATATAGCCCCGATGAACTGCTGAAATTGGTATGTTACAGTTGTAGGGAAAGTGAGATCCATTGCTAAAAAATAAGATGCAGCTGTGGGAGAGAGGTTTTTTTTTGCGTTACAGCTTGTTCAAATGGAGAATCAGCAATGATAAATGATGACTTGTCAAAGGGAGATGAAGATATCTCATTTAGTTTTCATAATATCAGTTGCAGCTTTTCTTAAACAAATTACAAATATTATCGGGATCTTTGTTCTTTCATAGATTGCCCTACGTACCGTAAAGTAGATGTTCAAATCGTTTAATATAAATTTGGAATATATTTGCTATATTAAGACATATTAAGCTAAAACTTCATTTATTTAGTATATATTAATTTTTCTAAAGATTTTTCTCGGATATTTTGTTATTAAATTAATGATTTTTTGAGATAAGAAATGAATTGCTAATTGCTTAGATATTTCACGATTAAATTGAAACATTCAAAAAATGAATTGCAATATCTCTAATATTATTAGTGTTATGAAGGTAAAATGACCTTACATGGTATATTTTGATATTCTGAATCTTATTTAATTCCATGTACTCTTTTAAAATAAATTACCATTTGTGAGTTAGATAAAAAGGCTATATTTTTCTTATTATTTTCCAATGAAATCGAGATACTAAAAATTACAATTTTTGTATCTCTTACAGATTTGGAGATATGAGGTTAAAAGTTATGTCATATGGTGTATTTTGATTTTCTACATTTTTTTCCATTATGAACTTCTTTCCTTTCAGTTACATAAAGCATATGAAGGAATTTTGCTATTGCATCTTTTTTCTTCTATGAACTTCATTCCTATGAATGACGGTTTTTTAGTTACATAAAGAACGCTAAATTTTTCTTGTTATTTTACGATGAATACTACAAATTTTATTTGTAATATATCCTATATAATTTGAGATATGAAGTTAAAAGTCACATCACATGATGTATTTGGATATTCTGTATTTATTTCCTATAAACTTTTTTCATATGAACTACCGTTTTGTAGTTACATATAGAACGCTACATTTTTCCTTTTAGTTTTGTAATGAAATCGGGATAAAACAAATTTCAATTCCAATATCCCCTATATAATTTGAGTTTTGAAGTTAAGGTAATTTGATATTTTGCATCTTTTTTCTACTATGAACTTTCCTGTGAATGACCGTTTCTAGATACAGGGAGAAAGAAACATTAGATCTTACATCAATCATATTTTTAAAAGCCATAGCAGCTGAACTATTAGATATTTTGAGATGGCAACTAAAGCATTGGATGTCTTTTAATGATTTTAACTTTTGTTCTTCTATGCCTTACTTTAATGTTTCACTTAACCCTTTTTATGGTACAAAAATGCTTCTATTTTGGCCATTAATTTGTAGTAATAAACGAGACCGAAAAAATATGTTGCCCACCTCTGAGACACTTTCTTTTAGTGATGCTAGACACATAGCTCTCCACATTCCCGCAAAACTCAAATTCTTTTAATTTTTTTCAAAGATGACACCTAATTTCACGCTACTAGTAGTGATCTAACTCTTGCACTCGCCATTCTCCTGATGGGTAAACTGCCTGTGAGGCAGGACAAACCTTGGTTTTAAGAAGAGTACAAGAGCGACCCAAAACACGTCCACACTCGGCAAATGTTTGTATGAGATTCCTTGCTGTTGAAATAGGTTATTTATAGTTCTGTAAAAAGGCTTATCATGAATGTTAGGGAGTCTGGCAAAAAATGTCATCTTAGGAACTGTAGTAGTTAACGGTAATTTGGATATATATTTATTGTTTAGAAACTTATTTGAATATGTTTAAATACAATCTGGAAGGCTAACTATTGCCTGAAAGGTATTTGTATACAAAAGTGATTTCCTTATTAAATCCAGACCAGCTGGAAGTTAAAGTGAAAGCCCTGTGGACAACGGTAACCTATGAGTTTATTTTACAGTTAAAACAACAATGATAAAAAAAT
>NC_061100.1:70361007-70368507 GCF_015104395.2 Macrobrachium nipponense
ATCTAAAAAGTCAATTTAAAAGACCATATTTAAACACAATATTTAAGTTAAGTTAAAATGCAAGTTACACAAAAAAAAAAAAAAACATGGAATAGAGCATTAATCTACAAGTATTTATTAAAAATTATATAAATAATGATAATAAAAATAAAAAATAACTAAAGGAGTGGAGCTAACTTGCCAGAGCAACTTCAAGAGTAAAACTGAAGGCAGAAATGAAAAGTAAATTATATGAGGCTTTAAGAACAACAACAAAGTCAAGATAAAAAAAGTTGAACAGCCGAGGACTGGGTATTTAAAACAGGAACAAGTTGTTTAATTTTCAATGTCTCTAAAATAAATAGCTCTTTATGGTTGTTGACCGGTCCAATTATGGAGAAATCTTTGTATTGGATGGTAGTTTTACATTGCAAAGAATGGTTTCTTATGTTGGATGCATCTGGGTTGGATAGGCGACATCCAGTTCAATGACTAACCCCCTTATGGGAATCGACTCGTACCCTAAGAAGACGCTTCTTGGATCCCACATAATTTCCCATATCACATCTGGGACAAGTATACTTATATACCACATTAGACGTCATCAAAGGGCAGAGTGGGTCTTTTACTCTGTAAAAAAGTGGAGCCAATTGTAAGGGGGTTTTTTCGGAAATCAAATTTTACAGTCCAAGGGCATTAAAATGTTCATTGATTATTTTAGTGAAGCCTGTACGGAAGTTGTCAGATTTAATGTACGGAAAGGATGCGTAGAATTTTTTCTTTGGAACGTTAAAATACAAAGGGCTGTTAGAGAACTTTTTGCTGGGTAATTTCTGTATGTCTTTGTTAATGATCTTGGTAGGGAAACAGTTATCGTTAAAATATTTGTAAAGGAAGGTAATTTCGTTATGGAAAAGTTCCCAGTCTGAAGTGAGTAATAGTGCCCGATGAATTAGTGTATAAACAGAATTTAACTTAGTTATAAAAACAAAAACTATAAAAATTGGAGCCCAGACCTGGAAAGGTTTTTTTTCCTAAAAATGGTGGTTTTAAAACAGTTACTATCCCTAGATACCAAAACGTCTAAAAATGGTAAACGACACTTCTGCTCCTTTTCGATAGTAAACGTGGTGTTAGGGTGACGTGAGTTAGCAAATTCAAGGTAAGACTCGGAGTGAAACTCACGCCTGAAAAGGGCAAAAGTGTCGTCCACGTATCGAGCATAAAACAGGGGGCGGAAAGATAATGGGCAATCATCAAGCTTGGATGTTGGGCCAAGAGGGGAGCCCATAGCAATCCCTTCTACTTGCCTATACAATTTCCCGTTAAAAACAAAAGCCGTGTCCAGCACGGCCAATTCTAAAAAAAGTTTTAAAAGCAATACGATTGAAATGACAAAACTTAGAATCTGGATCAGGAAATAACTTATTTAAAATAATACTAATAGTTTCTTTATCAGGTACATTAGTGAACAGGGCCTCAACATCAAGGCTGGCCATAAATAAGTCGGGGTCTTGAGGTAATATTAAATCTTTAAATTTGTTAGAGTTTGGCAGAGTATATTGATTCTTAGTCAGAGGCTCCAATAATGGGACAAGGTACTTAGCTAGTTTGTAATTAGGAGATTTGTATGAGGCCAAGATAGGCCGAAGGGGAACATTGGGCTTATGAATTTTTGGAAGGCCGTAAAGAATACCATAGGATGACCCAGTGCAAAAAAGCTCTTTGTAATGTCTTCGTTAATGACGCGATCGTTCTTTAAGGTACGAAGAAATCTATTTATTTTATCCTCAGTCTTGAAGATATTCTGGTAATCGGGAGTACCAATCTCTTGAAATTTAGTATGATCATTTAAAATCTCTTCCATTTTAGTAACATAATCAACTCTATTAAGGTTAACAGTTCCCCTTCCCTTATCTGGCCTCAAAATTACAATATCTTCTCTTTTTGAGAGAGTTTTTAGGAGATCAAGATCAGCTTTCTTGAAAAAAGGTGCCCATTGAGTTCTGAGTTTCAGGAAAGTATTTTGTGATAAACAAGCTAAATCCCTTTGTAAACGGCTGAGATTGGCGCTCAATGGAAGATTTTTTAAACGCTGGAAAATACTCTCAAGCGGTAGAAAAAACTGACAACAGTTAGGTTTTTTTTTTGTGATATTTGACCCTGTGGATTATAGCGGAATAATCCCAGTTAATAGCATGGCCTGTCTTAAGCCAATGATCCACAAAATCTATTGATATTAACTTAGCATCTAAATATTATAATATCTTGACAAAAAAACAAATTAGGAATAGCACAACATATTCAAATAATATAGTATACAGCATTTCTTTGCAGAATGTAATAGGATTTATACTGGGCAAACTTCCAAGGACCTAAAGTTGAGATGCTCTCGGCATAAATATGCCATATCAAATAATGGCATTGTGGATCATTGGCTTAAGACAGGCAGGCTATACTGGGATAATTCCTCGATAAACTGCAGGGTCAAAGATCACTAAAAAATGAATCTATTGGAAGCCACATCAACAAGGAATTTAAAACTACATCCTAGATTATACCTTGCTCCTCTTTCCTTGTCTCTTATGCTTAAAGAACACGCCGCCCAGATTAACAAACTGTAACCCCAGCCCCTCTTTATGTTTTTGTAGATAAAGGTCTGTAAAATTCTATTATATTCATTGTGAACTAGAAATATATATATATATATATATATATATATATATATATATATATATATATATATATATATATATTATATATATATATATATATACACACATATATATATATATATATATATATATATATATTTATATATATATATATATATATATAATATAGTAAACTATATATATATATATATATATATTATATATATATATATATATGACTGGCAGAGATCCAAGCGTTTTTCGTCTTTACTAAGACACTGTCAAGTAATGAATGAAATACAGTTGGAAGAAAGTTATCAGGTAAATAAAAAGATGAAGAATACCAGATGGTTAATGGTCAAAAGGATAAATATCAAAGGGCTAATGTAGGACAATCGGATATCACACGGTCCTGGATTACTTTTTTTGATCCATTTCCCTGTGGTATTCGCTTATTTAAAGAAGTCACGTGCATGTACTGTGATTTTTATGCATATATATATATATACATATATATATATATATATATATATATATATATATATATATATATATATATATATATATTATTGTGTAACCCATAATTTTCCAATGCCCTATAAGTGCAAGTTTAGCCCCAATAGAAAGTTGGGTGAGACCAGGGGGTGGGAACCGGGTGACATAAAAATAATAAAAGTTACAGATATTTGTGTTTAATCCATAATTTTTGAGAGAGAGAGAGAGAGAGAGAGAGAGAGAGAGAGAGAGAGAGGAAGTGAGAGAGATAGAGTAGACGCAGTTGGGAGGAGAAACAGAAAGTTTTATCTGTTTTCATTTAGAGTTTTACCGAACATTGTTGGGTTGGTCATTATATACATACACACACACACACACACACACACACACACACACACACACACACATATATATATATATATATATATATATATATATATATATATATATATATATATATATATATATATATATATATAGATATATAGTTATATATATATATATATATATATATATATATATATATATATATATATATATATATATATATATATATATATAATGTATGTATCTATATATAATATATATATATATATATATATATATATATATATATATATATATATATATATATATGTGTGTGTGTGTGTGTGTGTGTGTGTGTGCTCGTGCCCCTTTGTCCAAAGCTGGATTGCTTGGGCCCTGTTGTTGGAGGCTTGGACTTGTGCCTCACCGAGGATTTCTACAGCCCTTTATAGTTGTACTCTGCGCCCTTGGAGTCGTGAGGAGGCCCTCTAGTGGCGGAGAATAGTAAGCCCACTTTATTATTATTAGCATTATTAATTTATTTTCTTCATGTGATGGAGCAGCAACCCCTTGTTTTAGTAAAGTCATCTTTTACACGAAAATAAGTGTGTGTCAGCGTCGGCATTTAACTCCATAAAGACGTCCTTGTGTGACTTAAGTGTTGCTTTATGGACTCGACCTATTGAGTTATTTATGTTTTATACAGTTATGCGAGTATGTATTTAGTACAATATACTTTGTTAAAACAATTTGTGAAGATTTAGGTTAAGATATAGGTTAAGGTTTTATCTCCATCTATCGTATGCTAGGGAAAGAGTGTTTTTCTTACTTCCACTGTTTACTTTCTCTTATTCTTTGGCATGCTAGTTAGGTAGGCGATTGAAGAAGTGACTGATTTGGTGTTGTGTGTGCTTGTTGTGCTTTTCTCCCCATCATTCAGTTTTCAGAGAGGTTTTTTGTTATGTTAATTTTTAAGTAATAAATTATTGTTAATCTTTGGTTTGTGGTTTGGTGTATCCTCTCTGAGATTGTACTCTTTAAGTGTTGGTTTGTCAGGGATCATACTCTTTTTGTGGTACTGATCCGAAGTATCAGGTCCAAAAGAACCTTAACTTCAGACCATCGTGAGGTTCATAACAAAATTTGGCGACCGTGTAACAGGATCCCGACTGACATTCCAACCTTGGAGTTTTTCTTGGAGAGGTGTAATCGGGAGAATTAGGTAGTTGGGGGAAAATTAACCTATTTTGTTCTTTTGTTACTTTTGCCTTGGCTTAGGAAGATGCCTTAGTAGGGGATAAATTTGAGGAAGTGGCAGCGCTATTTTTATCTAGGTCCGACTGGGAGGAGGAGATTTTTTATCTTAAAAGAGATGAGTTGTGGTGTTTAGCAGAGTGCTTGAACTTAGGATTACCAACAGACATTAGGAAGGGTCAGTTGCTGCGTGAGGTCCTTTAAGCTATTAAGGGTAGTAAAGGTAATGCAAAGGAAGCAGTAGCGTCTGGTGATCCGGATTTTGTAAACAATGGTAGTGACGAGGAGATAGGGAATTCAGGTAGCCAGGAGGTGAGCAGATTAAGGTTGATTATCCTTTCTCAGGAGTTTAAGCTTAAAGAGATGGAATATAAAACTTTGCAATTGAGGGCGGAAGAGCGCAAAAAAGAGCGAAAATTTGAGTTGCTAATGCGTGAGCTTAACAATAATAATAATAGTGATAATAATAATAATAACAATCTTATTCGTTTTGACCTAATGAATGCTTTAAAGTTAATGCCAGTATTCAGTGAGGAAGTTGTTCCTGATTTCTTTATTTCGTTTGAACGAATAGCAAGGAAATTGTCTTAGCCCAAGGATATGTGGACCACTATGGTTCAGTGTTCAGTGCAAATTAAAAGGGAAAGCTTAGAGGGTATATAGCACTTTAAGCGAGGATCTGTCGGCGGATTATGATTCTGTCAAGGCCATTATCCTTAAGGCATATGATTTGGTTCCGGAGGCTTATCGACAGAAGTTCCGTAACCTTAAGAAAGAACCCGGTATGACCTTTGTTGAGTTTGCGAGGAGAAAGGAACAATTCCTTGATGATTTGCTAAAGTCTAAGGAGACTGACTCTTTCGAAAAATTAAAAGAATTAATTTTAGTCGAATAGTTCAAAAGAATGGTTGCTAGAGAACTAAAAATTCATTTAGATGAACTTAAATTGGATTCTCTTCAAGAGATCGCTATCGCTTCTGATGAGTGTTCCCTTGCTCATCGTCAGGACTGTGTGACAGAGGTTAGTGGTAAGAGGTTCCCTCCTCGAGGTAACGGTTGGAGGGGGGAATAACCGGAATCAGTCAGGTCATGGTACCTTTATTGACAGTTCGGTGGGTGACCGAAGAAAGAGCAAGAATGAAAATGACAATAAGAGTAATGGTAGCGAAGTACGTAGTTTCGTAAATAGCAGTAATGATAGTAGGTCCTCGAGGTCCGATGTAGTTTGTTTTTGGTGCCACCGCCGTGGACATTTTAAGGCAGATTGCTTTGCGCGCCGTAAATTTTTTGAAAAGAATAAAGAACCCGTGACATTGGTATCGGTGGAACAACCGCAGAGGGAGGAGTCAAAATGACTAAGATTTAGTAAGTATATATCTGATGGTACCGTTTATGTTGATAACGCTATGCAAATTGGTCGTTGTGTGAAGATTTTGAGAGACACAGGTGCTGCTCAGTCGTTGATATTACGGGGGTCAGTTCCCGATGGTGTTGTCTTTAAGAATAAGAACTTTGTCTTGTTAGGTGGATTTCCTGATACGGTGGCCTCTTATCCACTGGAAGAGTTATATTTGAAGACTAAGAATTTTCACGGTATGGTTAATTTGGCCATAGTAGATACTTTGCCTATTCCTGATGTAGACATTATATTTGCCAATGATTTAGCCACCGAGGCTGAATGTGACGTATTGCCTATTTTGACTTTGGTAGACCTGGCAGGTGACCAGATAAGCATAGATGATTCGTTGAATCCTGTGTCTCTGGTGACGCGTTCTCGGTCTAAAGAGGTTGACCTCGCGGAGGTAGAACTCGATGCTGAGTTAATTAATGGACAAGCGACTGACATTGTGACTGGTGTTAATAATGACAATGATGTTGAATTTGATAATTATGATAATAATTTATCTTTTCAGGGCCATAATAATGTATCTTTTCAGGGCAATAATAATGTATCTTTCCAGGGCATCAATTAGAACACAAAAGTTTCTAAGGAAACCCAAGAAAATGAATTCAAACATTTAGAACTTAGTGATGGTAATGATCTTTCTAAACCTGTATTTATGAAACAAGGCGGTTTGTTCTACTGTGTGAGTAGGTCTGTAATATAATGCACCTGCTGACCAGGTAGAGGTAATTCGGCAGCTAGTTGTGCCGGAAAGGTATAGGAGTAAGTTGTTATATTTTAGTCATGAACATAACTTCGCAGGCCATTTCGGGGTTAGGAAGACCTTTCAGAAAATGGCACGGCATTTCTTTTGGCCCCGGATGCGTCGTGAGGTTAAGAAACATGTGTTATCTTGAAAGGTGTGTCAGATTGTGGGGAAACCGAATCAAAAGATCCCTAAAGCCCCTCTTATTCCCATTCCCTCAGTAGGTGAACCTTTCAAGGAGGCAGTTAAAGATGTAGTGGGCTCTCTTCCACAGACGCGCGGAGGTAATGAATATCTGCTAACCATGGTTGATAGGGTGACGCGTTTCCCTGAGACTATCCCTCTGAGGAGTATTCGGGGTGAGAAGGTGGTGGAAGCAATAATTGGATTTTTCACTAGATTCAGCGTTCCAAAGGTTTTACAGTCAGACTGTGGCACCAATTTTACAAGTAAGTTTTTTAGAAAGAAAATGGTTGAACTTGGTGTTTGTCATGTTACCTCTTCTCCTTACCACCCGGAGAGTCAGGGTCAGGTGGAAAGGTTCCACCAGACTCTGAAGTCTGTATTAAAGAAGTTTTGTTATGAAACAGGTAATGAATGGGATAAAGAGGTTCCTTATGCCCTATTTGCTATACGGTCTGTACCTAATGAGTCTTTGGGTT
>NC_061100.1:70378507-70388507 GCF_015104395.2 Macrobrachium nipponense
ATAGGGCCGCATAGGGTATTTTCTTTGTGCGTTTGACTAACCATATAAGGTAAGGTAGCGAAGGAGAATTGATGACCAATTTGCCTAAGTAGTCTGTTTTATCCTTTAAGCGATACTTTTCACTCTGCTATTGAAGTTTTTTATGGACTTGATTCAAGAGGGGATTTTTTTGTTAGTTTTTTATAAGTCACATCATCATTCCAGTAGGGCTTGCATACGTGAGATGTTAGTCAGCTTAGCTAAAAATTTACTATACTATTTGACTTATCAGCTTTGTGAGTGGATAGTATTGTCCTTTTAGATCGGTCAACTTTCTTATAGCGAGCAGGGAAGTTACGTTCATGCTTAACATTGGCAGCTCCGTAAAACAATACCTTTAATCTGTCGACATGATTTTGGAGGAAGAGCACAATTATTTTTCAAATTTACTAGGATGACCCAATAATTAAGCAGAGGTCTACTTGGTACAAAGAAAGATAAAAACCATATCCAAGCGCACTCCAACATTTTCACTTATTTGTTTACTAGATAAGTTAACAAACACAATCTTGACGTGCAACAATTAGTCCAATCACTGCTATTCAATAAGATTTTTTAGTTTTTGTCGAGTTCCTTTCAGGGCATCTGTAGTCCTGCGTAGTTTTCGTAAATTTCCCCTCGCAGCGAGTCCTTCCAATCAGCGGGAAGAATGATTGAAAGAGATCCTTTGTTCTGTCCAGTTACTTGAATTTTTCTTATTTCTTTTTCCTTTTTTTTTTTCTTCGTCCCCCACCCTCTTTTTTATTGCTTGGCGGCTGCTATGTGCTGTTTAAACATCATGGCCACTAAATTCATTGAATGGTTGATTGTCATATCTTTCTTAGACGGCGTGGCACAAGGATTAGGAGACACTTGTCAGAAAGGCACTCTTCAGGAATTAAGGACGAATATGGTTGAATGTGCAGCACAGAGACTTGGAGAAGGTAGTGACAACACATCTCAAAAGAGGAACCAGGATAGCGAAAGTAAACGTGGCCTGATATGTATAACAGAAATCACGAAAGTTAGGAACGTGATAAATCCATAATAAAGATAAATGCACGAAGGAAAAATAAACGAAGGTAGTCTGCGAATCTTTCGGCTTGAAAAGCCCTTTACTTGATAAATTATTAAAAATTGCTCTTTGCCCTACACAGGATAGATTACGGTAGTTTGACGTATGTTCTCTTGTTACTAAAGGTCCTATAGACTATATTTTAGAATATCTTAGCAATGAAAACTAACTCAGCATGAATACCTCTACCTATAAGTACATTATTTCATCAAGAGGTTTGTGCATTGTGATTGTAAGAGTTTACTATTCAATGGTGAAATTTTATCAACAAATTTTTTGGCATGGCAATGGGAAATCCTTTATCACCATTGCTCTCAACCTGTATAGGAATTCTCGAAAATAAACGTTACTTACCTTAATATCATTAATTCCTTATTCCTTTGTTAAAAGTGGTTCTACGTTACGTTGATGATTGATTTAGCTGTTCTTCCGGTCGGTATGATGATAAATGATTTACTCTGTTAAATTAAATAAACCAGGTACCATCGATTAAGTTTACTCTTAAATTCTAGCAATTAGGGAAAAAGGACAATTGCCTCCCTTTCTTAGAGTTTTGATACATAGGAGGAACCATTTCCAATGTACAAATTCAGTATTCATAGGAAACCGACTAACAACGTAACTTATGTGCATTTTTCTCAGGCCACCATCTTAATATAAAAATATCAATTTTTTTCCTCATGTTTTACGAGCATTGCGAATTGTCAGTCCAAAATATTTGGAATCAAGAAAATTGAATACATAAGGAAACATAGGGAAAGATTTATGTCTATCCTTCACAGATATTGACATTTGTTATAATAAAGCCACAAAAAGTTTTATACTGAATAACACCCAAACAGAAAGAAAATTCTAAGGAAAACCATTCTCAGTTGGCCTTATTTGTTTAAACGGATTTGAAACCATTAAACCACTTTGTTTTTAAAAGCTTTTAATGTCAACCTTGTTTTCTTCCTATAATAACACACTTAAAAAGAATGTTAATAAAAAATGGCCCCAGAAGAAAGCAACAATATATAATATATAAAATTCCATGTATGGGATTGCCCCTCATTCTACCTCGGACAGTCGAGCAAGGGCTTAGATAAGTAAGGGCAAGCCAGAAAATACTCTGTAAAAACTGGGCAAAAATCTAATCATTATTATTCATTTAAGTTGAAAAACAAACCAACAGAATTAATTGGAGGACAGTCAGTAATTGCACGGTCAATGAGAGTCTTATCACGAAAATCTTTTAGAATCTGCTTTAATACAACTACTTTTCATTGTAATTTCAATGTTAGTCGTGCCTTTTTCATTTAGACCTTGTATCTGTAACATGTTTAAGGAATGACCCAAATATATAATTTACTGATTAAATAAAAATCAGTTGCCTTAGAGTTATTAAAAAAAAAAAAAAAAAAAAAAAAAAAAAAAAAAATGTTTATTTGGTAATGTATGTCGTCATTTTGTGAAAGATTGTTTTGTCTAACCAGGTTCAGTAAGCTGTCACCTATAATCCTTTAATTGTCTGGAGATTGATCTGGAGGTATGATTGTCTTAAACCTTTAATTGCACCCTTTGTTTATGCTTGTTTGGGAAGCTTCTTATCTTCCAGGTGTGTCGGATTTAGGCACTAATCCTTTTATAATCCCTATTCGTCAGTTTATCGAACCTTCTTGATGTTCTTACCGTATTTTGCAGTAGCTGCTGCAGTAAAGGGCTTGTAAGGCGAAAGATCTCGCAGACTCATTCGTGATTTTTTCCTTCGTGGCATTTCTATTTATTTATGGATTTATCACGTTCCGAACTTTCGTGATTCTGTTTATACATAAATGAGGGCACCGTTTACTTTCGCTATCCTGTTTCCTATTTTGAGATGTGTTTCCCTACCTTCTCCAAGTCTCTTGTGGCTGCACATTTCAACCAGAATTTCGTCTTAAGTTCCTGAAGAAGTTGCCTTTCTGACAAGTGCTCCCTAAATCCCTTGCTGCCACGCCGTCTAAGGAAGATCATGACAATCACCCATTATGTAATTTAGTGCCATGATGTTGCAAACAGCACATAGCAGCCGCCAAGCAAGAAGAGAAAGAAAATTCAAGGAAACTGGAAAGAAACAAGGATCTCTTTCAATCATTCTATCCCGGCTATTGGAAGGACTTGCTGCGACGGGAAATTTACGAAAAACTACGTAGGACTACGATGCCTGAAAAGGAAACTCGGACAGAAAACTACAAAAAATCTTATTGGATAGCAGTGATTGGACTAATTGTGCACGTCAAAGATTGTGTGGTTAACTTATCTAGTAAAAAAATAAGTGAAAATGTGTGAGTGCGCTTGGATATGGTTTATCTTTCTTTGTAACAAGTAGGACCTTCTGCTTTTAATGATCGGGTCAATACCTAAGTAAATTGAAAAAAAACTATTGTGATCTTCCTCAAAATCATGTCGACATATTAAAGGTAGTGTTTACGGAGCTGCCAATGTAAGCATGAAAGTACAGCTTCCCTGCTCGCTATAAGAAAAGTTTGAACCATCTTTAAAAAGGGGGACAATTACATCCACATCACAAAAGCTGATATAAGTCAATAGTATAGTAATTTTAGATAAAGCTGACTACATATCACGTATGCAAGCCCTACTGGTGAATGATGTGACTTATGTGAAAAACTAACAAAAAATCCTTCTTGATCAAGTCATAAAAAACTTCAATAGCATAGTTGAAAAGTATCCTAAAGATAAAAAAGGAATAAAACTAATAGGCAAAATTGTCAGTCAATTCTCCTTCGCTACCCTTACTATATGGATTAGTCAAAACGCAAAAAGAAAATAACCCTATGCGGCCTATTATCCGTACTGTTGGTTCAATTTCATATAAACTCTCGAAAATATATCACTAAGATCTTGTCCCCGTTACATGGAAACCATCTCCGATTCTCATATATTAATTTCTCTAGATTAGTGATAAATTATACAAAATTGCTCTTTGCCCTACGATAGATTCGTTAGTTTTGACGTATGTTCTTTGTACTAAAGTCCCTATAGGACTCTTTTAGAAGATCTAGCAATGAAACTAACTCAGCATGAATTACTATACCTATAAGTCAACATTATTTCACTCACGGAGTTTGTGCATTTGTGATTGTAAGTTTATATTCAATGGTGAATTTTATCAAACCAAATTTTTGGCATGCAATGGGAAATCTTTTATCACCATTGCTCTCAAACTGTATATGGAATTCTTCGAAAAACACGTACTTACCTAATATCATTTATATTCCTGTAAAGTGGTATCGTTAGTTGAGATTGTTTAGCTGTTCTTCCTGTGGTATGATGTAAAGAATTTACTCTATAAATGAAATAACCCAAAGGTACATCGATTAAGTTGACTCTAGAATTAGAAAAAGACCAATTGCCTCCCTTTCTTAGACGTTTGATACATGAGAAGGAACCATTCAATGTAAATTCAGTATCATAGGAAAACCGTACGAACAACTTAATTATGTTCATTTCTTCTCAGGGCCACATCAATAAAACAATATCAATTTTTCCTCTATGTTTACGGGCATTGCGAACTTGTCAGTCCACAGATATTTGGATCAAGGAAATTGAATACATAAGAAAAATAGGGATAAGATTTATGCTATCCTCACATATATTAGAATTTGTTATAATAAAGCCACAAAAAGTTTTATACTGAAAACAACACCACAGAAAGAAATTTCTAAGAACATTCTCAGTTTGCCTATTTTAACGATTGAAACCATTATTAAAACCATGTTAAAAAGCTTTTAAATGTCAAAATTTGTTTCTTCCTATAATAACACACTAAAAAGAATGTTAATAAAAAATGGCCAGAGAAAAGCAAAAAAAACATCATATATAAAAATTCCATTTGTATGGATTGTCCCTCATTCTACTCGGACAGTCGAGCAAGGGTTAGAAGTAAGGCTAAGCAAGCATAAATACTCTGAAAAAAACTGAGGCAAAAATCTACTTTGCATTATTTATTCATTTTAAGTGGAAAACAAACCACCGAAATAATTGGATGACAGTTCAGTACTTGCACGGTCAAGAGATGTCTTACCACGAAATCTTTTAGAATATGCTTTAATACACTACTTTTCATGTATTTCAATGTTAGTCGTGTGGCCTTTTTCATTGAGACCCTTGTATCTGTAACATGTGTAAGAATGACTCAAATATATTAATTACTGACTAAATAAAAAACTCAGTTGCCTTAGAGTTATTAAAAAAAAAAAAAAAAAAAAAAAAAAAAAAATTTTATTGTAAATGTATGTCTGTCATTTTTGTGAATATGGTTTTGTCTACCAGGTTCGTATAGCTGTCACATATAATCCTTTTAATTGTCTGGAGATTGTATTGAAGATGATTGTCTTAAACCTTTAATTGCCCCCCTTTGTTTATGCTGTTTGGGAAAGTCTCTTATTCTTCCAGGCTTGTGTCGGATTTCTAGGCACAACATTTTATAAATCCTATCTGTCAGTTATACGAACCTTCTTGTATTGTCTTTTCTCGTATTTTGTCAGTAGTGCTCAGTAAAAGGGCTGTTTTCAGCGCAAGATCTCGCAGGATCCTTCGTTTATTTTTCCTTCTGCATTTATCTTTATTTTATGGATTTATCACGTTCCTTAACTTTCGTGATCTGTTATACATAAATGGAGGCCACGTTTACTTTCGCTATCCCGTTTCCTCTTTTGAGATGTTGTCACTACCTTCTCAAGTCTCTTGTGGCGCACATTCAACCAGATGTCGTCTTAAGTTCCTGAAATAGAAGTGCCTTTCGGAACAAGTGCTCCAAATCCTTGCTGCCACGCGTCTAAGCAGATATCGACAATCACCCATTCCATGGATTTAGTGGCCATGATGTTGAAACAGCACATAGCAGCCGCCAAGCAAGAAGAGAAAGAAAAAATTCAAGGAACTGGAAAGAACAAGGATCTCTTTCAATCATTCTATTCCCGGCTGATTGGAAGGACTCGCTGCGACGGGAAATTTACGAAAAAACTACGTAGGGGGGACTACAGATGCCCTGAAAAGGAAACTCGACAGAAAACTAAAAAATTCTTATGATAGCCAGGGATTGGACTATTGTGCACGTCAAGATTGTGTGTTAAACTTATCTAGTAAAACAAAATAAGTGAAAATGTTGTGAGTGCGCTTGGATATGTTTATCTTTCTTTGTAACAAGTAGAACCTTCTGCTTTAATGATTGGGTCATTCCCTAAGTAAATTTGAAAAATATTGTGATCTTCCTCAAAAATCATGTCGACATGATTAAAGGTATTGTTATGGAGCTGCCAATGTTAAGACATGAAAGTAAACTTCCTGATCGCTATAAGGAAAGTTTGGACCGATATTAAAAAGGACAATTACTATCCACATCACAAAAAGCTGAAAGTCAAATAGTATTAGTAATTTTAGTGAAAACTAAAGCTGATACATATCAGTATGCAATCCATACGGATGATGGATGTGACTTATAAAAAAAAACTACAAAAAAAATCCTCTTGATCAAGGTTCATAAAAAACTTCAATAGCTCTTTGAAAAGTATCCTTAAAGGATAAACAGAAATATAGGCAAATTGTCAGTCAATTCTCCTTTCGCTAACCTTACTTATAGCGGGATTAGTCAAAAACGCACAAAGACAAATAACCCTATGCGGCCTATTATCAGTACTGTTGGTTCAATTCATATAAACTCTCGAAAATATATCACTAAGGATCTTGTCCCCGTTACTGGAACATCTCGATCTCATATATAATTTCTCTAGATTTAGTGATAAATTATACCAAAATTGCTCTTTGCCCTACAGATAGATTCGTAGGTTTTGGCCGTATGTTCTCTTTTACTAAAGTCCCTATAGAATCTATTTTAGAATATCTTAGAAATGACTAACTCAGCATGAATTACCTCTACTATAAGTCACATATTTCACTCACGGTTTGTCATTTGTGATTGTACGTTATAATTAATGGTGAATTTTATCAACAAATTTTTGGCATGGCAATGGGAAATCCTTATCAAACCATTGCTCTCAAACCTGTATATGGGAATCTTCGAAAAACGTACTTACCTAATCTCATCATATTCCTGTAAAGTGGTATCGTTACGTTGGATGATTGTTTAGCGGTTCTTCCTGTCGGTATTGATGTAATGATTTACTCTCTAAATTAAAATAACCAGGTACCACGATTAAGTTACTCTAGAATTAGAAAAAGGACAATTGCCTCCCTTCTTAGACGTTTTGATACATAGAGAAACCATTTCCAATGTAAATTCAGTATTCATAGGAAACGACAAAACTTACTTCTGTTCATTTCTTCTCAGGCCACATTTAATATAAAAATATCAATTTTTTCTCTATGTTTACGGAGCATTGCGAAGTGTCAGTCCACAATATTTGGATCAAGGAAATTGAATAACATAAGAAAATAGGGAAGATTTATGCTATTATTCACATATATTAGACATTGTTTATAATAAAGCCCACAAAAAAGTTTATACTAAAACAACACACAAGAAAAGAAAATTCTAAAACATTCTCAGTTTGCCTTATTTTTTACGGATTTGAAACCATTAAACCATTGTAAAAAGCTTTAATGTCAACCTGTGTCTTCCTATAATAACACACTAAAAAGAAGTCAATAAAAATGGCCCCAGGAAAGACAACAACATAATATATAAAATTCCAGGTATGGATTGTCCCCCATTCTACATCGGACAGTCGAGCAAGGGCCTTAGAAGTAAGGCTAAGGCCAGAATAAATCGCCCCCCTTTACAAACTGCCAAAATCTAATGCATTATTATTATTTAAGTGAAACAACCACCGAATTAATTGGATTGGGACAGTTTCAGTAATTGCCGGTCAAGAGATGTCTTATCACGAAATCTTTAGAATCTGCTTTAATACCAACTTACTTTCATTGTAATGTCAATGTAGTCTGGCTTTTCATTAGACCCTTGTTCTGGAACAGTGTTAAAGAATGACCTCCAAATATATAAATTACTGACTAAATAAAAATTCAGTTGCCTTAGAGTTATTAAAAAAAAAAAAAAAAAAAAAAAAAAAAAAAATTTTATTGTAATGTATGTCTTCATTTTTGTGAATATGGTTTTGTCTACCAGTTCCGTAAGCTGTCACCTATAATCCTTAATTGGTCTGGAGATTGTTATCCGAGTATGATGTCTTCAACCTTATTGCACCCTTTGTTTATGCTTGTTTGGGAAAAGTCTTTATCTTCCAGGTGTGTCGGCATTCTAAGGCACTTAATCCTTTTATAATCCCTATCTGTCAGTTATAAGAACCTTTTTGTATTGTCTTTTTCTCGATTTTTGTCAGTATCGCTTCAGAAAGGGGCTTTTCAGCGAAAGCCTCTCGCAGACTCCTTCGTTTATTTTTCCTTCGTGGCATTTATCTTATTTATGGATTTATAACGTGTCCTAACTTCGTGAGTCTGTTATAAATAAGAGGGCCCACGTTTACTTTCGCTATCCTGTTTCCTCTTTTGAGATGTGTTGTCACTACCTTCTCCAAGTCTCTGTGGCTGCACCTTCAACCAGAATTCGTCTTAAGTTCTCTGAAGAAGTGCCTTTCTGAACAAGTGCTCCCTAAATCCTTGCTGCACGCCGTCTAAGAAGACATGACAATCACCCATCAATTGAATTTAGTGCCTGATGTGAAACAGCACAAGCAGCCGCAAAGCAAGAAGAGAAAGAAAAATCAAGGAAAATGGGAAAGAAACAAGGATCTTCCTTTCAATCATTCTATCCCGGGCTCGATTGGGAAGGACGCGCTGCGGACGGGAAATTTCGAAAAAACTACGTTAGGACTACAGATGCCCTGAAAAGAAACTGACAGAAAACTAAAAATCTATTGATAGCAAGTGATTGGATAATTGTGCACGTCAAGATTGGTTGTTAATATCTAGTAAACAAATAAGTGAAAATGTTGTGGGGAGTGGTTGGATATGGTTTATATTTCTTTGTAAACAAGTAGGACCTTCTGCTTAAGATTGGGTCATCCTAAGTAACAAAATATGAAAAAATATTGTTGATCTTCCTCAAAAATCATGTCGACATGATTAAAGGTATTGTTTATGAGCTGCCAATGTTAGCATGAAAAGTAACTTCCCTGCTCGCTAAAGAAAAGGTTGACCGATCTTAAAAAGGACAATACATCCACATACACAAAGCTGATAGTTCAAATAGTATAGTTAATTAGCTAAAGCTAGACTACATATCACGTATGCAGGCCATATGGAGATGAGTGACTTATAAAAAAAAAAACCTAACAAAAAATCCTCTTGGATCAAGTCATAAAAAACTTCATAGCATAGTGAAAAGTATCGAAAGATAAACAGACTACTAGGCAAATTGTCAGTCAATCTCTTGCTACCTTACTTATATGAGTAGTCAAAAAGCACAAGAAAATAACCTATGCGGCCTATTATCAGTACTGTGGTTCAATTCATATAAACTCTCGAAAAATATAGCACTAAGATCTTGTCCCGTACTTGGAACCATCTCCGATTCTCTATATAATATCTAGATTTATTGATAAAATTATACAAAAATGCTCTTTGCCCTACAGATAGATTCGTTAGTTTTGACGTATGTTCTCTTTACTGAAAGGTCCTATAGGACTCTATTTTAGATATCTTAGCAATGAACTACTCAGCATGAATTTTACCTCTACCTATAAGTCAACATTATTTCACTCACGAGTTTGTGCATTTGTGATTGTAAAGTTATATTCAATGGTGAATTTTATCAAACAAATTTTTGGCATGGCAATGGGAAAATTCCTTTATCACCATTGCTCTCAAACCTGTAGATGGAATTCTTCGAAAAAAAACGTACTTACCTAATATCATTCATATTCCTGTAAAGTGGTATTTCTTTCC
>NC_061100.1:70396007-70401007 GCF_015104395.2 Macrobrachium nipponense
GGACTATGAGTCCTCACCCTGCGAAGACCAAGAATGTAGAGGGAAAAAAGAAACTTTTGCGCGCATGCCTGAAACGAATTATTCCCACCTCCCGTAATGGGATTTCTTTGTGTACGACAAGAGGCCCTTACCACACCTGCTGCCGAAGTACAACAACTATTCAACCACAGACGACGCCAGCAACAAGATGTGGGCACAGGCCACTCCCAACCGGTTGTTGCAACGGTTAACACAGTTTGACCAGCGAATATTCAGCCAGGCTGACCCACCATCCAGTGAGCCGGGTCACGCACCAGGGCGCATCGAAGAGGCAAGGGGAAAAAACGCCAGCGGAATTCACCGTTGGCGTTGCTGGGGGTGAGGAGAGAGAGCCACCTAAGAGCCAGTGACCCTCTTTCATCGAGCCACGACGTTGTTTACGATGCAAAGCAACAGACCACCTCGTGAGCGCTTGTTCAAAAAATGATGACAGCCAGCGGACAACAATTGTTACCCCCCTCACCAAGGAGAGGAAGGGAAGCGGCGTGGAGGAGGAGTCGGGAGGACCCCCGACTACACCCAAGGCCGCCGGGTCCAAACAACGACCGTGTCCCCGGTAGGACAAGGGACGCCTTGTCGAGAAGTAGTGAATAGCCCTCCCCCACCCGTCGCTGCCCATGCCCAGCTCGTTAAGGGTGCCTGAGAAAAGGTAAGGCAAGACCGCCTATCCACCCTCAATCCACGAAGGAAGCCATGGTGCCGATCGTGCAAATATGGGTAGGGGAGCGACAGGGAAGGGCGTTGATCGACACTGGTGCAAGTGTGTCTCTGTTAGAAGAACGCCTGGTGACAGGATAGGTGCAGCCGATGAAAGGTTCTTTAGTGTTGAGTACTGCAGGTGGTCATCGGATGGTAACCCAGAAGGCGGTGAGGCAACAGGTAACCATCGATGGGCGAGTAGTGACACATACCTTTTATGTAGTGCCAGCATTACAAGTAGAAGTAATTTCAGTTATTTTAGGAATTGATTTTGTGGATAGGAACGAAATAATAGTGGCTGGCACAGCCGGGAAAGGGATCGAGGTATGTTTAAAGGGACAAAGAATTCCCATAGAGGGGGAGAGACCGAGGTGCCTACGGAGTCTCCCTTAAGTCGAAGGGAGCTGGGGGAAAAGTACCCGCTGCCCCAGAGGCGGGAGATGTGGCACCACCCCGGACCCTCTCTTCCCTTGCCGTGACACCCTCACGGAACATACCAGAAGGCACTTTAGTTATGATCAGACCCCATAACAAATGGGACGATTTTATCATTCCGGGTCTGAGTGAGGTAATACAGGGCGAAGTTAATGTGCCATTTATGAATGTCAGTGACCAGCGTATCATACTAGACAGCGAATCTATATGTGACCTTGAACCTTGTGAAATAGCAAATGCTTCTTACACTCTCGCGACCTTGGGTAGCACGTGTCAAGGTCGCAGTGAGGAACGTCTAAGTAGACTCCTCCTGACAGCTGGTGGGTCTACCCCTGTTACTTATCAGAATATTGTCAAAGAAATCGTAGAAGGTTATCAAGATGTAATCACGACTGGCAAAGAAACCCCAGGCAGAGTAAATAGTTTTCCTTTTCTTATAGAAACCGGGGGTCATCCACCCATAAGATCTAAGCCTTATAGAATACCAGTTTGTTATCAGCAGGAAGTGGAGAACAAGATTAATAAATTAAGGGAGCAAGGGACAATTAGAGAAAGTGAATCTCCCTGGGCCTCGCCAATCGTGATGGTTAAAAAGAAGGATGGTTCTCTTAGGCTATATGTTGATTATAGAAAGCTGAATAGTATCACAAAAGACAATGCATTCCCATTGCCCTCTATCGAAGAGTTGTTGATTAAGGTCAGAGAAAGTAAATTCTTCACCACCTTAGATTTAAAGTCAGGGTATCATCAAATACCTATAGACGAGAGTAGCAAGGAAAAGACAGCCTTTATAGCTAATGATCAATTGTTTGAATATAATTACCTCCCTTTTGGGGTAAAGAATGCTCCTGCTCATTTTTCACATGTTATGATGTCCGTATTAGCTCCGCTATTAGGACATAGCGTGTTTGTTTATTTAGATGACATATTCATAATAGGGGCTACAGTAGAAGAACACAAGAAGAACATTATTGAGGTTTTAGAAGCTTTAAAGCAACAGGGGATGAAAATGAATCTAACAAAATGTAAATTCTTTCAGCAAGAATTTGAATTTTTGGGGCACATCGTAACATCCGAAGGCCTTAAGCCTTGTGCTGATAAAGTAGCAGCCATTAGAGAATTTCCCCGACCGAAGAATGCAAAGGAAGTAGCCAGTTTCCTCGGGCTTGCGGGCTACTACTGTAAATTCATAAAAGATTCCAGTAAAATAGCGAGACCGCTAGATTCATTGAGAAAGCAGAAAGACTTTCATTGGGAACGGGAGGAAGAAATGCTTTTCAAGACTAAAGATTTCACTCACTAGTAATGAACTATTAGCTTATCCAAAGTTCGATCGAGCATTGTAGTAAACCACTGACAGAGCAGTATAGCTATCGGGGGAGTGATTTCTCAAGTTGACGATGCAGGAAATGAAAAGCCGATTTGTTTTGCATCACGAGCATTGAAGGGAGCAGAGAAGAATTACAGTACCTTTGATAGAGAGGCATTGGCTATTCTATGGATGCTGGAGAGACATCGCTACATTTTATTGGGGCATAAAGTCAAAATTAACACAGATCATCGCCCATTGAGAGATTTATTCAAGAAAGGGGATTTGACCACTCGACAGGCTCGTTGGATAGAACGGCTGTTAGAGTTTGATAATGTGGGAATTGAACATATAGCAGGGAAAACAAATAAAGTAGCGGATGCCCTCTCCAGAAGTGCCATAATGGGAGTTACAACTCGAGCAGCAAAGAGAGAGGAACAACGACGGAAGAAGCAGTTAAATGAGTCAGAGGCAGCCGATGTAGAAAACGGGAATAACTCGGGAACTCCAGAGTTAGGGAGAGAGAGAATGGAAACGAGTCGTGGGAGTGAAAGGGCTGATCCTCCTAGGGGGTCAGCAAGCGAATGCCCTGGGAGTAAAAAAGAGTGTGTGATTGATTTGTGTGGTTGGAGTGTTGGAGAGGTGATAAGGGGTCAGAAGTCCGAGCCATGAATCAGGCAGGTTAGGGCTTATGTAAGGGGTGCGAATAACGAGTTTCCCGATTTCCTAAAGGTGCCCAGAAGTATGTTCTTCATTGAAGGAGATATTTTGTTTTGTAAATATGAGAAGAGACCGGGCGATATCCGATCTCGAGTCGTCCTTCCTCCCTCTTTTGTAGAGAAAGCCATCCACATGATACATGTAAGTGCTTATGCAGGACATATAGGTATAGAAAGGTCCCTCAGGAGGGCACGAGAATCCTTTTTTTGGATAGGAATGAGAACAGACATTACAAAATTTATCAGCCAGTGCCACATATGTAATACCATGAAAAACCACAAACACTCTACTCCAAAGGCTCGCATGTGGCCAGTAGAGCCAATTAGATTTAACAGAGTGCATATCGATGTTGTAGGACCCTTCCCTCCTGGAGACGGGCAGTTCAAATATGTATGTGTGATGATGGATGCGTTCACGCGTTATACGCACGCCTGAGCAATGGTGGATAAGACCGCAACATTGGTTGCCAGAGCTTTGTGTTCATTCATAACGAAATTCAGCTGTCCTCGTACTCTAATCAGTGATAATGGGCGTGAGTTTGTTAATGACGTGATAAAAGAGCTGACAAAATTATTCAATGTGGAACATTTCACGATCGCATCCTACCGGCCTTCAGCCAATGGGTTGGTTGGGTCCCATAATAGAGAAGTGACTAATATTTTGAAATATTTAGTGGCAGACAGTCCGAATCAGTGGGCAGAGATGCTGCAAATGGCGGAATTTGCACTTAATACTGCGTATAACAGCTCAATAAGAGATACCCCGTATTTTTTAGTGTATGGACAGGACCCTTCATTGCCATATACTGTGATCATGGACCCTAGAACTTTACCGTTATACAGTGTCGAGCAATACCGGGTGATGTTCTGTAACCTAACCCGAAGAGTATTTCAGATAACGCAGAAACTTCTGTTGAGGGCAAATGAAAAGTATCAGACGCAATGTGATCAGCGATTCCTCACACAAACGTCTAAGATACAAATAGGGGACAGGATCTATTTGAAAAGACTGCAACCGAAGAAACATAAACTTGAGCCCGCCTATTTAGGTCCGTACCGCGTGAAAGAAATTAAAAACGACACTGCGGTGATAAAGCATATTAGGACCGGTGTGCCCAGGGCGAGTACCACTTATCACATATGCATCCCGTCAGAGAAGATGTCCTGATGTGGCATCTCAACAAACCGGTACCCCCATTTCCGGGACTGCCTGGTTACCTGAGAGAGGAGAAAGAAGATGATATACAAGCATGTCTAGGGATCATTAACGGTGCGCCCGACGTGCAACAGACGAAGGTCGCAAATATTGGTGTCATGTTTAGAAGTATGAACATTATTCTGAACGTATCTTTGCACCAACCTGATGTGCTCCTTTTTAATCTTTTATTTTGATTTTGTGATGGTACCTTTTCGTGCATAAATTGAGACAAATCATACTTTCTGTTTCCTTATTGTATTTGTACAAGTTCTTTGGTCTTGATGATTGATAGTAATCTGTTTGTTTTATTGTTTTTTTAACCACAGGTTTTTGTACTATCTGTTCATTTTATTATTTTTTTGAACTGCAGGTTTTTGTGCTCCAGTTTTAAGAAGAATGTAATGTGTTTAATGTGGTGATATAAGATTTATTAATTCATTGCTTCTTAAATAATTTCTTTTTCATTAAAGAACATGTTTACAATGTGATGCGTGGAATTCAAAACAGACTGTAAATTGCCAATTGTAAGCACGCAATTTGACCCTGGCTTGCTAAGTTTAGTTTTTATTCTGCATGAATTATTAATGGCATTTCTAATAAC
>NC_061100.1:70406007-70416007 GCF_015104395.2 Macrobrachium nipponense
TTCTTCTGATTATCTTATAGAATTATATTTGTTAGGGGACCTATTATGTTTACTGTCAATCATCTGAAACTAAGTTTAGAAGTTTCTTTTAAGGTATTTATTCTATTTTCGAATCATAGCTGCAGGCCATCCCTAGTCAGTTTTGGCGTTTCCTATTTGGAGTTGAGCCAGTCTTTAGAATTCACAAAACAAAATTATGCACCCCTGCACTATGACAATAATAATAATAATAATAATGTGGTTAATATAATGCCTGAAAACATATGTGGCAGAGGAAATCACCATCAGCTTCCTAAAAAAATCAATACACAACTGGAATACAATATTTAGAAGCTCTGGAATAAGACTAGCAGTGGCTAACATCAGGAGAGGGATCTTCTAGGGCGACTCACTGTCCCACACTACTCTTTGTAGTAACCATGATTCCCAAGACAAAAGTACTGCAAAAGATGGATGCTGGGTACCAACTCAAGAAAGATAGCAATATAATTAACCATCTGATATTCCTGGACAACAGCAAGCTGTATGACAGGAGCATCAAGGAAATAGATACCTTAGTCCGGACTGTAAGGATTGTATCTGAGAACGTCAGGATGAAGCTCAAATAGAGAAATGTGTCTTGGTCGACATTCAAAAAGGCAAAGTGGCCAGGACTGAAGGAATAAAGATACCAGATGAGAATAGCATCAGACACACATGAGACAAGAAGCAAATACCTACAAATAATAGGAGAGGATATAAAACACTAGATATGAAGGACACGGCCAGGAAAGAATATATACAGACTTGAGGCGATATTCAAGTCAAACCTCAATGCTAGAAATATGATGAAAGTCATAAACCAGTAATCAGGTACAGCGCTGGAGTAGTAGAGTGGACAAAGACCGAACTTCACAGCATAGACCAGAAAACTAGGAAATACATGACAACACACAAAACACTACACTTTAGAGCAAATACGGATAGACAACATAACATGAAAGGAGGGAGGAAGAGGGCTACCAAGCAGAGAGGACTGTGTCAATATCAAGAGCAGAGCACTGGGTCAATATCTGAAAACCAGTGAAAACTAATGGCTTGGGAGTGCATGGGAAGGACTGATAAATGTAGACGAAGAATAAGAAATATACAGAGACAGGAGAATGATGAAAAGAATAGGAGAATGCCACAACATGGCAATGGCTACAGAGGGGAGAGCTAAAGAAGGAAACAGAAAGAATGCTAATAGTGGCAAAAGGTCATGCCCTAAGAACCAGCTATGTTCAAAGAATGATAGATGCAAATAACATCTCACCCATATGGATCGCTGAAAAGTAACCTGGAAAAATTAGATGCCGAAGTAGCTCTCCAAGACTCATGCAGAAGAGTGAGCTCCTAGAAACAGAGAAAGTAGTAAGAAAAGTGATGAACTCCTTAGGAGGCAGGATGCAACCCAGAACCCCACACTATAAACACCACTCAGTCGAATAGGATGAATGTGATAAACCAAAAAATAAATATAAATG
This sequence comes from Macrobrachium nipponense, assembly GCF_015104395.2. NCBI lineage: Eukaryota > Metazoa > Arthropoda > Malacostraca > Decapoda > Palaemonidae > Macrobrachium > Macrobrachium nipponense. The sequence continues at coordinate 70,407,513 of NC_061100.1, forward strand.
AGTAAAGATATATTATTAATACACACACACACATTATATATATATATATATATATATATATATATATATATATATATATATATATAATATATATATATATATATACATATATATATCTATATATATATATATATATATATATATATATATATATATATATATATATACATATATATATATAATATATATATATTATATATATATATATATATATATATATATATATAGATATATATATATATATGTATAACTGATCATGAAAATTAGGAACGTGATAATCCATAAATAAAGATATATGCCACGAAGGAAAAATAAATGAAGCAGGATCTGCAAGACCTTTCGACGTTAAACGTCCTTTACAGTAAAGGATGTTCAATGTCGAAAGGTCTCGCAGATCCTGCTTCGTTTATTTCTCCTTCGTGGCATATATCTTTATTTATATATATATATATATATATATATATATATCTATATATAATATATATATATTTATATATATATATAAACTATATACCTATATATATATATATATATATATATATAATAATATATATATATATGGGGTTAGATATATATATATATATATAGGTATATCTTATATATATATATATATATCTATATATTATATCTATATATATATATATATATATGGTATATATATATATATATTCTTCTATACTCTAATATATATATATATATATATATATAATCTATATCATATATATATATATATATATCTCATTATATCTATATCTATATATATATATATATCTATATATATACTATATATATATATATATATATATATATATAGTATATATATATCTATCTCATATATATATATATATTATATATATATATATATATATATATATATTATATCTATATATATATAATATATATATATATATATATAATATATCTATATAATATATTTATATATATATATATATATATATATATATATAATATAGATATATATATATATGTGTGTGTGTGTGTGTGTGTGTGTATGTGTATGTGTGTCTCTGTGTGTCTGTGTATGTGCATGTATATATACTGGCAGTACTAAATTAGATTGAAAAGTTAGGGGAATCTAGTTCACCCTTAAAGTGATGTATGGAGCCGGTGGTTGTTTCACTATGTGTTAAATTATTTTCATTGCCTATGTATCTTTATTCTCCTTTAAATTGGCTCAGAAACTTTTTAATTTTCCATTGAAAGAAAACAAACAATAGGAGCAAAAGATATAATAAAAAGAGGAGTTAATTTATTTCCACAAGAGCCAATCCTTTCAAAAGGTCGTTCTGACAGTCTTTCAGGGAGTGCTTGCTGACTGACATGGCCATGTATATTAGTGAAGGGTTTTATAAGGTCGGGGCATCTCAATAAAACAAAATCTATATATATATATATATATATATATATATATATATATATATATATATATATATATATTATTATATATATTATGGCACTGCTGTGTCATAGTCAAATTAGGTCGATAAAAAGTGACGTAATCTCGGATGCACAAAAGTACATCCTCGAAGGTGTTTGGAAACTTCGAAAACAGTGAATTCCTCAGGATGTCATAACATTGGCGATGAGTGCAGGATGCACAAATAACCATTTGAGTAAAAAATGACATGATTATGACGTCAGAAAATTACGATTACGTGTGGGCATCAGTTCATGCTTTAAACAAGAGACGTTTGTGGAAAGTTCCAAAACATTGCGTGCGTATGTCAGTACAAATAAAATGTGTACATGAGATATGGGAAAGCTCATACATCAGAGTAGAATAACGTGCATTACATTAGTGCGTTCATTAGCATGCATTAGTTCATATGTCCGACAGGGTAAATGAATGGAATATAATCTCTAGTGTGGTAATTAATAGGGCAAATAAACAACAGACATTCCTAGTGATATCAGTGTGAAATAAGGCCGGAGGAGGTGCTTGGTGATCCATCAGATGAGGTACAGTAGAAGAAAAAAAGACATTGAAACTTTCAACAGTGTGAGAATACCTGAAGTCTAGGAAAACACTTAGTTGGTTTATGGGACATTTACCCATTCTCTTCATTTATGTATTTCAGTGTCTGATAAATGTTTTTCCTTTTACAGATGGACATGGTTTGTCACTACTAATAATAAATTCTTTATTGACTTATTTGAGAAAGACTGACAGTGAGGAAGATAGTGTGTGTGACAATTTTAATAATGGTGTCAATGTTTTTTGGTATTTTAGATTCATTGTCTTTAATTTTCATGTTAGCTATTTTGGGGAAATAAAGTCTTTATTTTGTATCTCAAGAGTTTGAATTAGAACCTAGATTTAATGAAGGTGTAAGAGTCGATATTTCTGTCTTTTTATTAGGGTAACAATTCTTGCACTTGCGTTTTTCATTTTCATTTTTAGAGGTTTGCTTTTAATCATCATGCTCAAGAATATACAGCGCTGAGCGTTCGGCGATCACGAGTCAGCAGAACTCTCAGGCAGTAAGAAGGAGAGAAACAGACACATCTTCCACTTATTCTTTTTCCCTCTCTCTTTCTTTTGCTACACTCATGACCGACATTTGGTCAGCTGTTTAAACTTGACAGTGACCTTCAAGTGGAAAGAGTGAGTTTCTTCCCATAGAATTGAGAGATATTTACTTTGGAAATATGTGTTGGGGATTGGAACATGTATTTTTTTTTCTGTTGGTGATTGATACATTATTATTTTGCGTTGGTAATTGGTGGAGGAAAACTGGATAAACATTACTGATGTTGTTGAGGTCGGGTCGAATCCTGAATAATAAGGGTTTCTCTAGGAAAAACAAAATGCTGGAAGCAGGTAACAGTGATCATATTTTCCTGCATAAAGTCACAAATGTTGCAGCAGGGGTTCGCCCTTTTCGGGACATTGTTGATAGCGTTCTGTCCCAGCCAGTGCAGATTTTTATCAAAGGGATTAATAATTTCCTAGAGGCTAAGAGAATTTATTACAAGTGATGCAGAATCATTCACAGAGGCAAAAGCCTTGTTGGATTTCGACAAGGGAGATTTAGCACATCGCTTCCATAGTTTCCAGCATACAAAATGTTGGTCATGGACCGAATTACAAGCATTCTTGAGGGCAGCCTATGGAACAAAGGAACATGGGGATATGGTGAGATACCTAAGAGGTTTTTACAAGATTAGGAAAGTTCAAAAGACCATAGTTGAGCATAGCTAACTGTTTTGATTCGGCGGGAGAATGGATACAGAAATTGAAAAATTCCCCATGGGTAATTGGTAATAATATTTCCCTTGATACATTTTTTCCAGTTTCTACACGACGTCCCTGACGCCATTGTAGATAGCTTTGATGAAAAGATTGAACTACATCAGATGAGGAACTGATTTATTCACAAATTCAGAAACACATGTCCAAATATCCTACAGTGGATAGTACATTTTTTAATGGGACCTGTCCAAGAAATACAACACAAAGGGATTTAAATCTGTCTGTCTCAGAAATGGAGGGATGCCAGACCCACACCTCAGAAATTAGTGATTTTTGCAAGGATAGCCACGAATTTACAGTATTCTCATTGTCCAAGGGGCATTTCGAGTTTATGCAGATGCCTATTGGTTTATCAGGTAGCCCTATGACTTTTACGAGGTTGGTGAACACAGTTTTGCACGGGTTATTAGGCAAACATGGGTTTCTGTACGTAGATGATATATTGATTGCAACAGATTCAATAGAGCATCACATAAAAGTCCCTAAGGAAGTTCTTAGGATACTTAGCCTAGTGGGGTTAAAAATTAAGTTAAAGAAGTGTAACTCCTTGAAGAAGCAGATTACATATTTAGTTCATGTCATATCAAAGAGGGAGTTAGAGTAAATGACGATAAAGTAAAAGCAACTGGCGATTTTCCTGTGCCTAAGACAGAGAAACAAGTTAGGTTCATTCCTGGGAATAGCGAAGCTCTTCAGAGGATTTATGAAAGGTTTTTCTATCATAGCAGCTCCTTTAACAGAAGTGTTGTGGGGAAATATTCAGTTTCATTGGGGAGAACCACAACACGTAACTTTTCAGAAAGTTAAGGATGCACTAATGAATCTGCCAGTTCTGAAATTTCCGGATTTCAGCAAACCTTTCACAGTCAGGAGGGTATAGGCTCTTGCCATATGCAGAAATTTGAAGGAAAATTCTATCCAATAGGTTATTATAGCAGGAAATTGCAGACAAAGGACAGCAATGAAAGATTAATGGCTACCGGAGATAAGGAAGCCTTTGTAGTAGTATCAAGCTTAGTTCATTTTAAAATGTTGCTAATGGAAAAAAAGTGGAAGTTCTTGCAGACCACAAGTCATTATTGGATCTTTTTAATAAGCCAGATCTGTCACCTAAAAGAACCTTGATGGTTCTTAACCATCAGGGTTTCGATGCAAAGCTCAAATAAATAGAGGGCAGACACAACGTGGCAGCAGATGCCCTTAGTAGAAGCTTTTATGATATGGAGGGATTTCAAGTTGGGGGGTTACTAGGGATTTTATACAATAGGATGTAAGTGTCATAGAGCAAAGGCAAGATGAGGATGAAATTTTGGCAAACACAAAAGCATTCCTCGGAGGTGAATTAGTGAGGAAAGGTTATAAGTTGCCTTTTTCAGATTTAGAATTAGAGGGTGATCTGTTGTTAGGAAAATTAAATATAAATCAAAGACGAGTGAAAGTAAAGGGAACATGACACAGATCGTGATTCCGAAAGTCCTAGTTCCATTGGTTTTAGATATAGTACATTGCAAGTTTGGTAGTCCACACTTGGGGGTAGAAAAGACATACAATGAGATGCATAATAAGGTTATTTGTAATAATATGTAGGCAGATGTGGAAAATGTTGTGAAAAAGTGTTGTAGTGTGCAACGCTTGTAAACCTGCAAGGGTATCTTCTTGCAAATTAGGGTCATATCCGATACCAAGTAGGCCTTTTCAAAGGGTGAACGTGGATATATAAGGAAATTCTTGTGAATCAAGGTATGGCTACAAGTATTTATTGGTAGTAATAGATGAACTGACGAGGATAGTGGAAATTTTCCCACTCAAGCACAAAACAGCTGCAGTATTTTTCAATGGGGTCATCTGTACGTATGGTTCACCGGAAGTTTTATTGACTGATAATAGTATGAAATTATTAAATAGGACCTTAGAGTGTCTAGCAGAAGTTATGGGGATACAAAAAGTAATAACTATTTCATACAGACCTGCAGCTAATCGGTTATGTGAACGAGCAAACAGAAAAGTGCTCGAAGCTCTCATGAAGATTGTAGGAGGAAATGACAGGAACTCGGATAAATATATAGGTACAGTTAGGTATAACATTAATATTATGGTCAGTGATTCCATTAAAATGTCTCCATTCGAAGCATTATTTGGTTGCCAGGCGCAAGACATTTGATTTGTTGCCTATACCTTCTCACCAGGTAGATACTATTAACTCATTAATTCCTATGGCAAAGGAGAGACAAGCTCGTCTCAGCTGATTTCTCGAGTCTAAGACTTGAGAAATAGTGGAAAAAACAACGTGAAATCACTGGATGTTAATGTTGCTATTGGAGAAAATGTGAGAAATGAATTAAATTATAAGTTAGGTCCAAAGTTTGAGGGCCCTTTTAGAGTTATTGAAGAAAAGAGAGGAAACAGATTTGTAGTATTATATGAAAAGACAGGTCAGTCTAAATTGAAGCATAAATCAAAGATCAAGAAGACAGAAAAATGATAAGAAAGGTGACATTGTGCAGTTTGCATTTTTTTTCTCTTATTTACAAATATATGACGAAATGTGGAATACACAAACCTGTAGAAATTTTATATTTTAGTTAGTCAATCTTATTTAACATTACTTTTTTCCTTATTTTACTATTTTTCTTATGTGCAACTGCGCTAATTTGGCGTAAATATCTGGGGTAACTGTATTAATAATGGAGGAATTTGGGTGAAATATGTGGGAAATTAGCCTGGTGTTGAGAAACATTATAAGGGCTTTCCGGTGATTATGATTTTTGTTGGTTATGATTTCTGGTGATAATGATTTTTGGTGATTATGATTTCGGATGGTTATGATTTTTGGTGGTTATGATTTCTGGAGGTTATGGTTTTTGGTGGTGAAGATTTTTGGTGATGTTGAACCTTGGTGGTGATCTAAGGTTTTATGAGCCAATAGGGTGATGATTGTGGTTCTTTGTGGCATATGGCTCTTGGGGACGGTCCATTGTGGTTTTACAGTTTTCTGGTGAGGTGGTGTACTTATGAGGATATATTCACCAGTGTTGATATTTCGTGGATTGTGGTTCTTTGAGGTTATATCCCGCCGAGGTGGTTCTATTTGGCGGTATCACAAGTAGTTTCCTTTGGTTGTGTTTAAATGGCTTAGGATTTAGCCTGAGGAGGTGTATTTCATATTGGTGATTTTATAATGGAGGTGGGCATTTTTGGGTACCAGTGCTGACATGAAGATTTCTTGAGGATTTTTGAGGATTAATGAGGTTATGTGGTATCAGTGAGATTTTATTGAGGAGTTCCCAGTGAGGATCAACGAGGATTTAGGATTAATTTGAGGTTAATGGTGACTTCGGGGTTTATGAAGCTAACTAGACAGGGCAATGTCGTTGTTTGGGGATGTTAGGAATAAACAAGTTGTTTGGTGCTGACAATGTTGTGGTGTCTCGGACCATTTTATTTTGGAGTTAGATAATCAGAGGAATTTTAAGAAGTCATCACGAAAGGCTACTGATTTGTTGTGGTGGTAATTTTTTGTGTGTGATGCACACTACATTTGGTAATGGGGTGAAAGAGTTGAATTATTATTTTATTGGGGGGAATTTTATAACTGGAATTAAGTGGTGTTAATATTTGGTTTTACATAGGTTTTCTTCTGGATAAAATATTATTGTAGAGAGATGGTAGAATTCATCTTGAGATACATAACTTAGAAATAAGAGGCAAACATTATATTTTGCTGGAGGTTAGTTGTAAAAAGATGACGGGGTTATGTTGGTGTACTTGTCAGATAAGGGATTAATTTTGAGTGGTCAGTTAATGATAAAGGTTTTCCCAGTAATTTTAAAAAGTGGTCAGTGGAAGAAGACCATGTTTAGTCTAGTGAGGAATTTCAGTTTTTAGTAATTTACTATGAGGTTGGGCATGCTAGTTCATAACGGATCCATGTGCAAATTTAGGAATTTCTTTCTAGTAATACATAAACTTGTCAGGGGGCCAGTTAGAACTTGTTCATGACGAAACACGTACACACGATGACTTTAGAGAATTCCCAAACTCATAAAGAGTGGTGACATACGAAAAAACTTAGGATCTACTACACCATATGTTTGGTTTTCACCATGGGTGATGAGGTCACAGATTACTACTACTACAAGTACCGGAAATCTTCGATGGCTCGTGTAGAGTTGTCTCAGAATAATTTCTGGGGCACAACAGGGATCTACGATACTTCTATGAAGCGGGTGCAGGAAGCACTTGCATGGAAGTCGTGGAATATTTCAAGTTCAGCAACATTGAATGACAACGGATCTACAATTCACCAACTAGGGTGTTTATGATACACCTACAGGGATACAATGAGGTGGTAAAAGTTCTGCCTACACTGGGGACAATTACGGTTCCTCCACTAGAGGATGATAGAGAGGATAATTTTTTCTTCGCAGAGTGCTAAACAATTCCAGTGATCACTATTATGGTGGCGATAATGATGGTCACTCACTATGTGCGTTGCAGGAACAATCAAATTCGGATGCAGCCGACGGTGTAGGAGGATCCCAGTGGCAGAAGTTGACTTGAATCACGTGGCAAGATAAAAAAACATTATAAACTATATACCAGTAGTCAGGTTTAGTATGCATCAGATGTGCATACAGGTTGTGGCAAAGCCGTATAAAAGGCACTGGTATGTAATACTTTAATCATGTCGATAATGAGTGAAGCAATGCCGGATGCACAACGAAGGTGTTTGGAAACCTCGAAAACCATGAATTCCTCAGGGCGTCAGAACTAGACAGTCATAGCATTGGCGATTAGCGCGGGGCACGCAAATGACCTGGCTTGTAAAAAAATCACATGTTTGTAACATCAGAAAATTGCAGGTGCGTGTGGGCATCAATTCATGCATCAAACATGGTATGTTTATGGAAAGTTCCAGAACATCGTGTGCATACGTCAGTGGGCTAAAAAGGATGTGTACATGAGAGATGAAAAAGCTTGTACATCAGTGTAGAATAGCGTGCATCAAGTTAGTGTGTTCATTATCATGCGTAAGTTCATACGTCCATTAGAGCAAATGAAAGGAATATAATCTCTAGTGTGGTAATTAATGGGGCAATTACACGACAGACTTTCATAGCGATATTAGTGTGAAACAAGGCCGGAGGAGGCACTTGAATATCCATCAGATAAGGCAGAGTTGAAGAGAAAAAGACGTGGAAACTTTGAACAATGTGAGAAT
>NC_061100.1:70423507-70433507 GCF_015104395.2 Macrobrachium nipponense
ATTTTTGCACATTGCAAAATTCTGGGTTATATATTTAATTCGTTTGACCTGTTTATTGTATGATCTGTGTGATTAATGTTTTCTAAGTGTTTTTGCATTATTGTTACTTTTCCACATTTTTCTGTGTTTTCATATTTTTGCATACACATGTTGTTTGATTATCTTGGTGTTTCTTAATGGTTTAGTGTTGCATACTTGATTTAATTTAACACTTGTGAATTACTTTGCATGTACTTAGATTTCCTTTCAAATATTAAGTATTGATCAAGAGTTTGAATTTTACTTGAGTGATTCAACTTCTTGATCAATAAATTTTCTTGGTAAATTAATTTTGATTTAATTCTGTTTAATAAACAATTCAGCAATTAATAAAACTTTGTGTTTTTGTTTTTTTCAAGTAATAGTAAATTTCCCTGAGACTGTGAACTTCACATATAAATTTTGAGTCTAAAAATAATTTTTTTTTACATAAAAGTTTTGTAACACTGACTCATTTATTGACCACCAGTGATAACATTTTATTTAGGTAAAAATATAGTGTGGTAACTGTGCTATTTCCTTTCATTTTTTTTTATTGAAGTGAGTTACAACCAGGGAAATAGTTAGACTTTTAAAGGTGTTGTTGGAGTGATGTCCTTTAATTATTTTACTCTCATATAAGATTACCTCACACCTGTTTAATGTACTTGTTCTGATTTCTTGCATGATTAATAAGTTTTTTAAGAGATTACTGTTGCATTTAGAGTAATCAGTCATATATTATCTGGCTGTTGTGAGGCAACTATTTTCTTTATTGGTAAGTGTAATGACTAGATATTTGGGCACTTCGTCACAAATTTAATTTGTGCCTAGAGACCCGGAAAAACAGATCACATAATTATCACCATAGTTCATGGTTTATGCTGGTGGTGTTAGGGATATATTTTGATAAGAGAGGGACCATATAGTTGTTTTTGCATATTTGTGTATTGAACTGTTAGTTGAGTAACTTGGAGAAATTGGCCCTGTTCGATGTTCAGGATTTTTTAGCAGCCCCTTCTATCCAAGACTTATTTGAATCAACTCTGAATGAGGCACAGTGAAGTGCTTTAGCTGTAGCGTGTGGTGGTCATGTGCCTAGTAGTATGGTAAAGGCACAAATAAGATTCATTGCTATAAAAGCATTAATAGACTCTGGTAGAATAACTGATGAAGATGTTAGAATTAGCTCAGGAGTTGTTGAATTTAGTAAAGGCTGATCTTATAAACAAGCAAAAAGAAAAGAAAGAGAAAAGTGAGACAGAGTTAGAGCTTAAATGCATAAAAGCAGAAGAAAGTTGCATTAAGCTAAAATTACAAGCTGAAAGAGAGTATGCAAGCTAAAAGAGAAAGAGAAACAGGGAAAACGAGAAAGAAGAGAAAGTGGAGAAGGAAAAGTACCAGAAGAAGAGAGAAAAGGAATAAAAGAAGAACGACAAAGAATAAAGGAAGAGAGAGAAAGTGCGAGGTAGCAGGAAGATTTTGATGGAATTGGTAGGAGCTAGATCCGCATTACCTGTGACACATCTAACCTTGCCCAAGGTAATCAAGACCCTGTATTTGATGTAGTAAGAGTTAACCCCTAACTTTACTGAAGAAGATTCAGATGAGTTCTTTGAACACTTTGAAAAAGTGGCTTCAGGTATGGGAAGGTCAAAGATAATTGGTAAGTCTTGTCACAAAGTGCTGATTGGCAAAAAGAGAAGTGCTTATTTAGCCTTATTTTAATGTTTATATTTTTTGTTTGATCACCTTTTCTTCTTTATTTGGTCTGGTTTATTTTATATCCTCCATCGTTTCTTGCTTTATTTGTTATTAGTGGTATAGTCTGTCAGGAGTGTTTAAATGAGAAGCAGTGCAAGTTTCTTCTTCTTCCTTCATTCACACTAGAACGGTACAGTAACAATTATAACTCTAATAATCAGGACCACGAATCAAAAAATAAAGTTTCTCTTGCCCGCTATAGCTCTGAGGAATCTGATTTCTTTCTGGGACGGCAGTTCATGTTGTTCTTTTTTTCTAATTCCCCTTTTCTGACTCCTGCTCTGCTTCCAGAGTCTTCGAGGTCCACCTTCAAGGCAGTACTTTGTTTCTGTTCCAATCTGGTACTTGTGATGATTCGTTGATGTTATCTAATCACTGGCCCCCTTTGGGTGTGAATAATTATTAATCCCTTCTCTTGAGGGTGGAGCTGGTGACATCACCGGAAGTCTTCAAGTTCCGGCGAAAGTTGAAAGGTTAAAACACAGGTGAAACAGGTAGGTAGTTTTTAATGGCTGTGCTTGGATTAGAACTTCGCGCGGGGTATGGCTATTGTTCAAAACTCTTCCTGTGACTCTCTCTCTCTCTCTCTCTCTCTCTCTCTCTCTCTCTCTCTCTCTCTCTCTCTATCTATCTATCTATCTATCTATCTATCTATCTGTCTACCTATCTTTTATATTTACGCTATTCCTAACTTAGTCGCCTACCAACATTGTCTTCAATGTTTTTATATACATAATAAAAATGGACATAATAGAATTATCAAATTGGCAATAAATGCATATATAAAAATTGTATCCCCAATTTTGGAAGAAAAGATATAAGTTCATCAAAATATGATTAGAAAATTAATCATTGTAATTGTTAAATATATCAAATCATAAGTGCATCAAATCATTAGCATAATAAGTGAACACTCAGAATACTAACATCTGAAAACAAAAACGTATAAGAAATGATGTGGTTATTAAATGTCAAGTATGTTCATTTCTTTTCATTTCTGTCTGTATCTCTTTTATCTTTTTGATAATCAAATGCCTCACTATTATGATAAACAAAACAATAGTGAATATTATAACCACCAGATTTAATAATAATAAAACAGGATATATCTGTTGTTTATAGAAAAAAAAAGTGTCATCGACATAGTTCAAGTTTACACATTTCTTTAGTTCTAATTGAGACAGCTTAAACACATCTATTTCATATGTGTAATTCTTATATGGCACATGTTTGTTGAATTCATATTCAGTGAAAAGGTGTGGTTCTTAGTATAATTGATTTGCTATAACTAACTTGCAAGATTTTGCAAAAGACTTAAAATTTTTGAACCTTTTTTCTGTACTAACAACAGTATCTAATGAGAAGACAAAAAGTTCCTTTTCCACTATCATTGCTTCAAAAGTCTTATTAAATGGTTGTGAACACATATCCTTCTCTTGGTTTTGTTTTAACACAATTTCTTGAATACATGGGTAGAAATTAGTATTGATATACAGGTTGTCTAAGTTACAAATAAATTCTTCGTTCCTTAACATGATACATTCATTAAATTGTTTATCATTAAAGAATAAAATCAATTATGCATGTTCTTCTAATGCAAAATGTAAATCAAGCCCCTTTCTAATAATCATTTGATTCTTAATTAATATACGGAATGTGTACAGTGACATTAGGAAATTTGTGGTCTTAGTGTTGAAAGGTATAATTAAGATAATCTTATTATGGAGTACTTTGGCACTTATTAAGTTATAATACATAAACATATTTTCTACTTATGTCTTCTAATTCTTTTGGAGTGATTAATGTTGGGCTCAGAATACCTTTGTAAGCAAGTAAGACAGCATTGAGCATGTCTTTATGTTCCTGTAACATCACTTCACTTTCTAGAGCAAAGGATTTAAAAACTGAATGTTTTCTAACTTATTTAGTTCCTTTGTTACATTCTGATTAAGTTGATTTATAAAAACCTTTAATTTTTCTATTTGTTCTGCATTTTCATTGTGAGAGGCAATCTTTTTATTTATCACTGTGCCCTTTGCGGCTGCCCACTTTTCCAGTCTGTCTATTCTTTGCTTTTCATTTGCAGTTTCAATGAGGGGTAAGAGGGATCTCTTTGACATTGTGCTTAGTGTCTTTTCGATGTTTTGACTTAACATTTCCAATAATGACAAAGCATTATTATTATTATTCCTCTGTAGAATTGATAATAACACTTTGGATTTATTTTAGTTCATTATCACCGTTCAATACTCTTGCTATACCTATACTAACTATTCCAGGGTCCTTTATCATTTTAACTTTGAAATGTATTTGCAACAAGGCACCCTCCCTTATCTCCACCTCTGAAGAGATGACACCAATTATAACTAGTGCTATGAGGAGCTGCATGTTTGAATCTGCAAGAATAGAATCTATCATATTTTCTATATATGGGCATATAAAAATTGCAATATATACACCATAGTTATGATATTTCAAGTCCAGCACTATTTACATATATGTATAGACAAATATTTAACTGTTTCCGTTTCTTAGATTATACCTTGTTGTAGTTGGATTTTCTACAGTATTTTCGTTTTTTATGTTATCTATATCTATGGTAGACCATGGATCTGTTTTTACTATCTTTACATGATTCCAGTGAACTACCCTTTCCTTTAGATCACTTTCATTGATTTCACTATATTTGTTCAATATTAACATTTATATTACTCTATATGGTCCAGTGAATTTGGGAGAAACCTTTACATTTTGACATTCCGGTACGTGATTCTGAACATAAATTTGAGTACCCACTGTAATGTCTAGTTTAATGGTATTCTTATTATAGTACTTTGCATGAGCATTATGTACGTCTTTCAGTCTAGCTCTTGTTTTCATGATGGTCTCGTAAGTACGTCTGGTTTTCCATGGGTAGTGTTGCATCGTCTAACAATGTATTTGGCATTCTTTTCTGATAACCATATAGCAAATGATGTGGGATTCTCCTGCTGTTTCATTTATAGTATTGATCAATGGACGTCTTCTAGGGCTAAGTCTCAACCCTCCGTCCGTGGGCTCACTGAAGTTTTCAGGATATCCTTTATTTTACGATTAGTTCGTTCCACTGCTCCATTAGAACTTAGTTTATAAGAGGTTATTTGACACTTATATATTTCATAAAATTCACATACTTTCTTTAATAAATCACTAGTAAACTGAACAGCGTTATCACAAAGATGAACTTGCGGACATAAAGCCTATGATAATTCTAGATTTAAGAGCTTTGGCTGCTGTAGCTGTATCTCTGTTTCTTACAGGCACGATTTCTACATATCTAGTTAGATAGTCTAAGAAGAATAATGTTTGTTTATTTCCTCTAATAGTTGTTGGAAATGAACCAAAAAATCCATAGTTACTACTTGAAATGGTTTTAATTCTGATGGGTATTTTTCAAGTGAAGCTTTAAGATTTACGTTACCTTTATCTTGATTGTAAACTGCATAATTTTGTACAATGTTCTTGGCATCTTCATTACAATTTGGCCAAAAATAATTTGTTATGATTCTGTTTGTCTTTTTAATTCCTGGCTATCCAGCAAACTTATATGAGTGTGTTAGTTCTAAAATTTATCTGGTTAGTGTTTTTGGTATATATAGTCGAGAACAACCATTTGTCTCTGTCGGTATTTTATACAATACACCATTTATTAACTGAAATCAGGTTTTAAGGATTCATCAAGTAATCGCTGTCATACTATTTGTTTGATTTCTGCATCTTTTTCTAAATCTACAACTTGACAACTAAAACAAAAGGAATTAGTTGTAATTCATTTTTCTGTTTCTTCTTGAGATCTGGATAATGCATCTGCCAAAGTGTTAAATTTCCCGGGAATATATCTGAATTTTGGAGCAAACTCTAATACACTAATGGACCGTCTATTGAATTTCATGTTATTAGTGAAAGTTCTCTTTTTAAACAAATCGCAAATAGGTTTGTGATCAACTAGCATATTAACTTTATGACCTAAAAGTATGTTTAAATTTCTTTGAACCCCAAAATAAAGCTAAACACTCTCTTTCTGTTGTACTATAGTGTCTTTCGCTGGGTCTAAAACTCTACTAGTGTAATATACTGCCTTCATCGTAGTTTTGGCCTTTTGTAACAATACACCTCCTAGCCCTGTACTCGAGGCATCACAAGCTAAATAAAAACCTTTGGAAAAATCTGGGTAGACCAAAACATGGTTACTGGTTATTTTATTCTTTAATGTTTGAAAAGCTGTTTCTTGCTCATTCTTCCATTCATATTTAACATCCTTTTTTGTTAGTTCTGTCAAAGGTTTGGCTATAGCAGCAAGTACTTTGATAAAAGGTCGGTAGTAACCTACCATACCTCGGAACCTACTTAATGCTTTCAAATTAGTGGGAGCTGGATAATCAGTTATTGCCTTTATTTTACCTGCCTGCATGAACAGTCCGTCTTCACTAATTACATGACCCAAGTATTGGAAGGACTTTGTCAGGAACTGACATTTCTTTGACTTAATTTTTAGTCCTGCAAATCTTAATCTTTCTAGGACCAATTCTAATGTTTTGAGATGGCTTTTAAATCTGTATTAAAAATAACATCGTCCAAGTATACTGCAACATTTTCTGTATCTCCTAGAATTTGTAACATTAATTTACCAACGTTAAAGGGGCTGATGTGAGTCCAAATGGCATTACTTTAAACTGTAAATATTTTTTATGTTTGCTGAAGTCAGTGAATTGTTTGGATTCTTCATCTAGAGGTACTTGCCAAATCCACTAAGCGGATCTAAGGATGAAAATAATTTGGCCCCTCCTAATTGAGCTAACATATCTTGAATTACTGGCATCGGCATTCTATCTTGAACTGTGTAAGAGTTTAACTTTCTATGGTCTATTACAAGTCTCCTACTGCCATCTTTCTTTGGAACAAGGAACAATGGAGAATTATATGGAGATTTTGCTCTTAAATATATTCTTGGTAAGCATTTTGGATGTAAAGTTACTGCTCTGTTGAGTATAAGTTGTACGTTATTATCATCAGCTGTGCTAACGCAACATATCTTAATTTATTTTATCTAATGGCAATACTTCCTTTAATATTTTCCTTTCATTGTCATAACTCATTACTACATTGCTACAGTTATTAGTACATGTTTCTGTCTAGGTATCTGTATAGGCTTCTTGATTTTCGTTATATTCAGAGTTTTGATGATCAATATTATTTATATCTGGGTAATTACTTGTATCTGAGTATATATTATCCTTATTTACACATCTCATTGATTCTGAATTCTGTAATGATGGGAATTCCTCTTTTCTGTCTGCTTCTATTTTATCTTGCTTTTCTGGTTACTTATCTGCTTTTCCCGTATGTCTCTCTCGCTTGTCGAATTGATCAGATTTGGGTGAGACTTTTCTTCTTCAAGCGTAAAACATACGCTCTTCCGATTATCCCGTTTCAGGCTAATATTTCCTTCATGACTTTCTAGTATTATTTCACATCTCCTCATTAAATTAAATGGAAATAATACTTGTGCGGGAAAAAATCTCTCTTCTAGAACTAGAAAACTTTCAGCAAATTTGTGTGACAAAATATCTATTTCTACGTTCACATTTCCTGGATTTCTAATTTATTTACCCGCAATTCCTTTTATAACTATTTTGACCCTAAATCCGAGTTTTATCTATTATATTTACGGTACTACCTTAATCTATAAGTACGGAACATGTCTTTCTATATATTGGAATCTTTACATTAGGCAGATCATTTCTGTTTATTCCTTCTTCTTTCATGGAGAATACTATTTCTTTGCTATTTAATTAGGAAAATGCGAATGATCCTTCACTTCCCATTGTAGCTATTTCTTCTTTTTCTCTTCATCATCTTGAAGACTTATTTGGATTATGGCGACTTATTTCTACAATTTCCTTATTGGTTTCCTTATTATTGAACCAACAGTTTCTAGTGAATGGCCGACCATCTTACAAACGGTACAGATTCTAGTCTTGCTGCACTCGTTATATGTATGTTCTGCCTAAGGTTCATAAAATAGGAAACCCATTGTGACCCATCATATCCTCAATTGGTACTTTTAGTTATTATCTGTCAAAGTTTTTAGTTCCAGTTTTAAAATCTCTAACTTTTAGTGAGTTTAACGTCCCAAATTCTTCCCAGTTTGTCAAAGAATTGTCTTCTTTCGATTTCAACCATGATGTTGTAATGGCTAGTTTTGATGTAACCTCTCTTTTCACAAATATCCCATTCAAAGAAACCACTGACATTATCTTTAACAATATAAGTGAAAACCACATAACAACTTTTGGGTTTGATAAAATAGATTTGCGAAAATTATTACAATTGACTACAACTGATTGTATTTTTACTTTTGATGGTAAATTATATAATCAAATGCATGGAGTTCCTATTGGAAATTCCCTTGGACCTGTATATGCAGATTACTTCATGGGTTATTGTGAAAAGTTTGAATGTCTGAATGCCCCAGTGCTTTCAAACCCTTGTATTATCGTAGGTACGCGGATGACACTTTCCTTGTGTTTAAGGAACGTTCACACGTGGATTTATTTTTTTTAATATTTTAATTCTCGTCACCC
Organism: Macrobrachium nipponense; assembly: GCF_015104395.2. Taxonomy (NCBI): domain Eukaryota; kingdom Metazoa; phylum Arthropoda; class Malacostraca; order Decapoda; family Palaemonidae; genus Macrobrachium; species Macrobrachium nipponense. The sequence continues at coordinate 70,431,913 of NC_061100.1, forward strand.
TAAAATTTCTTCACTTGTGAGACATAACAGGATAATAAGTCGTCATTTTTAGATGTTCAGGTACACAGAAATAGAGGTAAATTTGAGACCGCTGTTTATAGGAAAAGTACTTTCACTGGGTTGGGAATGAATTATCTCAGTTTTTAACCAAAGTTGTATAAACTTAATTCAATACGTACTACTATGATAAATAAAGCTTACAATGGTTGTTGTGATTTTAATTTATTTCTTCAAGACATGGTCTTCCTCGAGTATTATTTTTCCGAAATTTCTTATCCTAAATTTGTTGTTTAGATGAGAAATTTTGTCCCAGACTGGTGTACAGTACTGCTACTGTGCATTTCAGGGTTGTGTCTGATCGATTTGCGTTGATAAAATCTTGCCAAAGTACCTGGTATGGATAGTTTTTGCGAAATAGCTATTTGAAACCATGGTCTACGTGGCAAAAATATGCAGTAATGTCTAAAGTGGATAATTAAGGCACTTATCAGAGTAAATAAAAGACATTTATGGGGAAACTTAGCTAAATATAGTAAGCACCAAGAGAGAGGCTAGTTGTGACGTAAGATATGGCATCAGACGTAATAGCAGGGTTCCCAGTAGTTTGAATCACAAATATTCAACACTTTTAGAATAAGTATGAAAGGAAAGGCTACGTAAATTACTGTTGAGAATGACGATAATCATACAGTTTCTATTGGTGAAACCATGGTAAGAAATGAGAATTTGGTATATATATATATATATAGTATAATATAAATATATAATATTATAATATATAATTATTATATAGTATATACTATATATATTATAATAATATAGTATATATTATATATATATATATAATATATATATATATTAATATAATATATATATATATGTGTAATATATGTATATACATATTAAATAATAAATATATATAATATATAATATATATATACATATATATATATATATATATATATATATATATATATATATATGTATATATATATAATTATATATATATATATATATATATATATAATATATATATAAATATAAATGACAATATTAATAACACGGGAATTTGGTAAATATACACATGGCGATATCACTATTTTCATTTTACAGTATTATGTTGACTATAGGAATACATAGCAGTTATAACACTATTTCTATTTGCCTTTTGACTATCAGCTATATTGAAACGAAAATACGATCATTTAGAGGTGGTTGGTACGATATTTTGCCCTAATGTACCTGGTAACCTTACGTAATAGTAAACACCACCGACAACAGGGCGAGGGCAGCCGATCGTCATTGGTCAAAGCCAGGGTATACGTGACTGCTGCTTCACCTATGACAAGCCCATCAAATTGTCCTCATGGCTTCAAGACTGCTTTGGTGGTGTGTGTTTTTTGCAGTATGCAACAAAGAAAGAATCATACGCGTCATATGCTAATAATCAATGGGTAAGTGGTTAATAAGGCGATACACAAACACTAAACGATTTAGACAAGAGAACAAAGGTGACCTTTATAGGGATTATACTAGAAAGACAAGTATGAAAAAGAGATATATACAAATATTTTGTTTATATCAAGTCATTCTAA